>NC_069502.1:370583328-370748328 GCF_027579735.1 Bombina bombina
AGCTTCCATATACTTTCCACCCAAATGACACACCTTTTGAACACCACCATCTATTACCACCTCTGCCATTCTGGCAACCTGAAATAATGACGCAACACAGGAGTTTGGCTAAATATGGAAAGGTCACATTTAATAATTTAATTTAAATTCAAACTTTCTCACTGGGTAATAACATACCCTGGGTAATAACATACCCTGGGTAATAACATACCCTGGGTAATAACATACCCTTAATCAACATAACACTCAAAAATGCATCAGCATTTGCATAACCTGAACTTGGATCCCACGTGTCAGGGGGGGGGACCACAAACCCCCCCTGTGGCAGAGCAGAAGGGGAGGAGCGAACCTGCAGCACATACCAGCCATTAGCTAGACCACCGAATCACGACTTAGACTGGGTATGCTACAGGATCCCCTCCGCCCCTCGCAAGCCCTGCCTACGTGCCAGATCCCGATTTCACCGCCAACAAAGAAATATTCTTTCTGCCAAACACCATTTAGCCTTTCCCGTGACCTTTCCTTACCTTGATAATTTCCACCAACATTCTCCTGATGTCCTCCAAAAACTGGTCGTTACCCGCCTCGTTCAGGTGAACTCCGTCGTGCCTGAATATCTCTTCCCTTTTTGCCGCCAACAATGGGTGCTCCAGAACTGATCCACCTATCCCCCTGGCTGCTTTTGCCGCTACCAAATTAATCTTCCTCCTTGCTCTATAGCCTGCTCTCTGCGTGTCAGTGTTCCTCCAAACCAACCTTGATATTATGTTTGACCATACTATCTTTACTCCTTGCCATGTTATTGCCAACCAGCCCATTACACTTTTTATGCTTTCTTCCAGCTCCCTCAGAGGGTATGCTCCAATATCATTCCCCCCTAAATGTATTATCATTACGTCTGGGCGCCCCCATCTCTGCCTTGCTTGCTGTATGGTGCTTACCAACTCTTCCCACCTCATTCCTCTCTTTCCTATCCACCTAACACTGGCTTCGGTGTATCTAAAGCCCAAATGTGCCCCTTTCACCAATGTCGCCGCCCTAACTTGCGCCCAGTACACGTATGAATGCCCTACCACCCATATCCTTAGCGCTCTTCCTGCAACAGATAACAAAGAAAAATTTGGAAAAATTAAATTCATTTCGGTTGGCTCATCACTGGCCCTGCTTTCGCATCCCTAATCGCAATCAAATCCCCCCTTTTGGCCTGATGTAGGACTTGTATGCTGCTGACTTCCACCGTCCCATTTTTTTAATCTGCTCAATTGACCATCCCCTGGATGCTGCGCTGGTAGCTGCCCCTATTCTAAATGAGTGCGGCGCATAGTATGCCCCAGACCAACCCAGTCTTTCTACCGTTCTTTCCAAGACCTTTCGGAACTGAAAAACCGTGACTCCGGTTCCGTCCCTATGCCTAACCAATTGCGGGCCCTCTGCCCTTGCTGTTAACTCATAATCCCTTACTGAAGCCACCGGGCAAGTCTCGCCCCCTGTCTTCCCTATTGACACCCATACCCCTTTTCCTTCCGTATCTGTTTTTGATTTCCTAATCAAAACTAGCACGGCGCGCGCACCCCATTTCACGTCTTCTCGTCTTATACCACCGCCCACGTCTTTCCTATTCCTCGCCAGCAACTCCCCTATGCGCAATGCTCCATGGAACGCCACGGAGAAAGCCACCCGGAATATTAATGCCTCATCTTCATTGAAACATACTTTGCTGAGTACTGTTAACATTAATAATACATGGCTAATACATGGCCCCATAGCTCAATTGCCACTATAATGGGAAATAACTCTAGCAAAGTCATGTTCTTCACCCACCCTTTCTCCTTCCAATCCGCAGGCCATTCGCCTGCGCTCCATCTACCCTGCAAATACGCTCCAAACTCTGCGCTGCCTGCCGCATCTGTGAACAACTCCAATTCTTCCACTGACTTTGCCTCCTCCCATATCCTGATACCATTAAATTCGTCTAGAAATGCCTCCCACACTCTGAGGTCTTCCTTCATTTCCCTATTCACGCGCACCATATGCTCTGGCAGCTTTGCCCCTTTTGTTCCCATTTCTAACCTTCTTTTAAATAATCTACCCACCGGAATTACCCGGCACGCAAAATTTAAAACCCCTAGCAATCTCTGCATCTCTCTCAACGTCACTTTCTTCCTTTCCAACATCATTTTTATCATATGTCTCGCCTTCTCAATCTTATCCGCTGGGAGCTCGCATTGTCCCTTTGCGGAATCTATCATGATACCCAGGAAAACCAGCCGCGTACCCGGCCCCTCCGACTTATCTGCTGCTACTGGCACCCCCAACTGTTTGAACATGGCCTCCAGCTCCTCCTTCCAGATTCTACATTCCCCTGTTTCTTTCTTGCCTACTACCAAAAAATCATCTAAGTAGTGAGACATACTCTCACATCCTGTTTTTTCTGTAAACAACCAATGCAAAAATGAACTAAACTTTTAAAAAACTGAACAAGAAACCGAACACCCCATGGGCAAACACTTATCTATGTAATAATCACCATCAAACTTACAACCCATTAAATTAAAACTAACTGGGTTCAAAGGCAATAACCTAAAAGCAGATTCCACGTCTATCTTTGCCATCAATGCCCCTTTTCCTAGCCGTTTCACTATCCTTACCGCACTATCAAATGATTGATATTGCACTGAAGAATCCAACTTGTCAATTGCTTCGTTGACTGAATTCCCCCTGGGGTATGACAGGTGCTGTATCATCCTGTATTTACCCTTCTCTTTCTTGGGAACTACTCCCAGGGGGGACACAATCAAGTCAGCACACGGCTTCTCCTTGAATGGCCCTGCCATTCTCCCCAATTTAACCTCCTTCCTCAATTTTTCCGCTAGTACTACTGGAAATTCTGCTGCAGATTTTAAATTTCTCGCCTGCATAGCCCCTTTAACTTCTGTTTTAACTGGGACCACAAAACCTTCACGCAAACCATTTGTTAACAAAATCCTTTCCTCTTTCAGCGGGTACATTGCCAATTCCTCAATAATTCTATCTACCCTCAGCGGCGTTTTGGTCATTACCTGCCATTCCTCCCCCGCTACCGCTGCCCCCGTGCCCTCGAAAGGAAAATTTGTTATTGTTATTGGCATTACCCTTCCTACAATCCACTCCTGGGTGCGCTCCCCCACAATGCCTACATGCGTGCTTATATTTACATGAATTCCCCCTGTCACATCTCTTGTCATTAAACGCCCAGCATTCTTTTGCCTCTGTTCTGAATGTTTTCCCTTGCCCTATGGGCCTGCCTTGTCCCTCGGGGACCTTCATCAACCTCGTCCACGTATCCAGTATTTTTACCCCAAAATCCTTCCTACCTTTACCTCCCAATTGTATATTTCCTTTCCTAAATTCCCTATCATAATCCTTCCATGCGAAACCCCCGTATGTGGTGTAGCATTCCGCTATTAAATGTATGTATCTCAGCACCCCTTTCATCTTATCTGGATTGGCCGTTAGAAAACATTCTGCATATATGACCATCCCTTTCACCCATTCTGGAAATGTCTGCTTTGCCTTTCTCCCCCTTCCCTCATTAGATTTGACCGCCAAAGCTTCCCTAGTCAGTTCAAACACATCCACATACCGTCCTCTCTGCGCTTTCCTAACAACCTTCGCTTTTAAATGTGTGGGAAGGGGTAAGAGCTTGGTCGCTGCTACTTCATCGTCTAAATTCACCACATTATCACTGCTGTCCCCGTCCTCATACCCTTCCTTCACCACCTTATTTTTCTCTTGCTTAGCATATAACTTTCTTACAATTTTCAAGATTTTTCTATGCCCCCTCCCATTACGCTTATCATCCTCAAAGTCATCATCCGTGGAACTATCTGACGAAGATTCACTACTGTCACTATAATACATTTGCTTACCGTGTTTCTTATGGCTCACACGATGCCCGTCTTGTCCTTCCTTGTCTGCTGCCGCCATTCCCTGCGGCGCTGTCGTGCTCCCTTCGACCTCTTTGTCACCTGCTCCATTGTTCACTTTACCCACTTTGTCTCTCTTCTGCAACATACTCATATTTACATTAGTACCATCCCCCCCTTTTCTTTGAACCTGTTTCACAGACATGTGCTCTGCCCTCTTACTGCTGCGCCCCCCATTCCCTGTATCCCTAATGCTCCTTTCATCCTCCCCTTCTTCCTCTACCCTCACATATGTATACCCCTCCGTATCCCTAATCATCCTGGGGCGCTCCACACTATTCTCTTCTAACCTGACCCTTTTTGCTGCCCTCCTGCTATTCGCCCCTCTTCTGTACACTTCACAGTACTTTTTCCTTTCTTTACCCCCTGCTCTAGCTCTGTCCTGGCCTTCCCACTCCTCCCCTGATTCGCATGTGTGTGTGCCTGGACCACCGGGTCCCCAGCAATCTGCCTCCGCATTCCTTAATTCCTCCCTCCTTCCTGGTTCCCTGCTCGTCTTCCCACCCGCACCGCTTGATACCTTGTGCTTATTTCCCCTTCCCGGCGACTGACGCCCTCTCTCCACTACCCCTGCTGCAACGGAATCATCCCTGTCGCACCGTGCGGCCCCCGCCCCCCCCCCTCATGATGACGTCATCACGTAGCGCACGCCGTATCGGCGTGCGCATGCGCATATCGCGCTCACTGACTGGGGAAGAAGAGGGGGAGGGGGAGGGGGAGGAAGGGGGGATACTGCTGCGCCTATGGCGGCCACTCGCGCCCGCAACTGCGCCTCTACCAGACCGCTCACTGCTAAGCCAGACCCTGCCCCTGGACTGTCTGCCGCCTGCTCTACTACTATGGCCCTCATCTTCTAGGCCCCAATTACGCCGCCGCGCGCCCTGCTTGCTGCCCTCTAGAGGCGCCATTGCTTGCCGCCGCCTGCACCCCATACTGCCCCCCTGGCCTAAGGGAATCTCCGGACTGCTGGACCGGTCCGTTTCACTAAATAACGCCACTTCCCCCATACTCACATCAGAATTGGCCCCCTCCTCTGCCTCAGCCCTGTCTTTCATACTCACGTTACCCTCTTGCATCCGCTCTCTCTCAGGGGGGGTTACCGCTGCCTTCTGCTCCAAGACCGTCTCCTGCTTCTTCTGTTTCTCTCCCTGCCTTTTTTCCAGGAGCTTCAATCTCTTCTGAGCCCGGATTGCTCTCGTCTTCCAGAGGGTCTCATCATCTGTAAGGAACCGTTTGGGAATTCTCCTGCTTCTGGCCGTCATCTTCAGCAACTTCTTCTGCATCAGCTACAAGCAGCTCCTGAAACAAAAAAGGTTAGTACTAAAGCCACTTCCTGTTGTTCCCCCTATATGTACCTTTTCCAACCCCCCTTTCCTATCTCTTGCTTTTCAGTCCCTCCTCTCCTTCTTATCTTATACTTCCCTATTTTCTAACCTAACTCCTTCCCCCCCCCCCTCTCCCTTCCCCCTTGCCCTTCCAGCCAGGAGCCCAGCCCTTATGTCGCTCCGTTCATATTCAATCCCTGCGCTATTTTTTACGTCTACAAAAGGATACATTTCAGAGGCTTAAGACACCAGATAGAGATACAAATGTATTAGGCCTATAACCAGTCTATATAGGATTTTTATTAAATTAAGTGAAGACCTAAAGGTTGCTTTTTAATGTTTAAAATTTGGAGACTGGTAAAGATACAAGTTTGACCAAAATATTAGTGTGTAATAACGGATCTTATAAGTGTTTGTTTTTAAAGTATTATTATTTTTATAAGCCTGTTTTATAGTTTAAGAAATGGCATTTTTAGGAATTTAGTTTTATTGTCAGCAGGGAGACGTCCCTCATTGTATATTATCTATTGTTTTAGACTGTATTAAGCATAAAGGCTGTCATTATAAAATTGCTCAAATAAATTACTTGGTATATTAACCCTAATATCAACATTTGATTTCCATGCTTTAAGCGCTGCTAATTATTATTAATTTTTGCACTTAGTACATCTGTTTATTTTGAGGGATAAACGTTTTAGCAGCAGGAAATACATTTACAGGCGCTCCTATCACACTTTATTTACAACAATATTCTTCTATGTTAAGAATATAGTAATTTGAAGTTTTTATTAACAAACCTTCAGGTTTAGTGCAGTTGATCAAGCACAGTGTCGGGTTAGCGTGCAAGTGCTAACTATTTTTTTTTTAGCACTCCCCATAGAAGTCTATAGCAAGAAGAAGCTAGCGAGGTTAGGGTATCCAAAGTCCTGAAGTTAATGTGCCTCGGTTTTTCACTTGCTAACAGTTTACTTTCAACTTGTAATACGTGTGCTAATGCGACTACAATAATTTTTTACTTTGAGCGCAGTTAGGGCACAAGCAAACAAAATTAGCGCACCACTTGTAATCTGGCCTTATGTGGGCACTCATATTCAAGTCAAATAACGCTTGAGCTTTAAGCCAATGGACCACAAAAAATATGTTCTGGTAGTAGAGTTCTTTGCTTACTTCTGTGCTATACTATAAAACACTGCATACATACATAAAAATAAACACATATTTATACACACATACACAATTTTGACACCTTCCTTGTCCCGTCGCTTGTTATATATACATATTTTTTAGCACACCTTTGGTTTAGCACACCTTCTCCTTAGAACTCAATTAAGCGACAGAACCTGAGTTTTGTAGAATGACACAGAAGTGTACTAGTTAAGGGATTTAGGGCTCGATTTACCGAAGCCCTACGGCTGCAAGTTCTCACAAGAACTTGCTTGCCGTAATTTATTAAGCAGGGGTCACCAGACCGCCGTTTCCTTAACCTCTTCGCCACCTCTAAATTGCTCTCGTGTGTAATAGTGATTACCTGCGGGTAATTTCGCCCCACCACAGGCGAGGTGATATACGTGCCCCTGTACGCCTCAGCTTTGATAAATCTAGCCCTTAGTGTGGCAACACTATCTGACCTCCAGATGTTAGCGTGCCAGAGGCTTTTGCTCAAGCGCTTCCATTTTACTTTAAACTTGTAATTTGAGCATAAAAATAAGGAGCTATTAATTTAACGGGGTTATCGCTCAATAATACTAAGAATATTGTGCTCCACTTGAAATCTAGGCCTTCATTTTTAATTATCTTATGATCAATTATACCTTTTGTATAGTATTTACATTTTTTAATTTTGCTATAATTTATGTATTTAATCTGACGTAGGTAACTGACTAGTATTGGTCTATTACTCAAAGTAGATAAAAAAAACAGTTCTATTAATAAATTAATGCTATAGGACTGAAATATTTCACAATAAGCTTATTAATATAATTAAGGTTAACATGCAGGAAAACTATGCTGCAATTTACCTTGCAGAAGGCCCCTAAATATGCATCCCTCTTCTGACAAAAGTATAATCAATCACCATAGTAACGCTGAGCACAAAAGCTGCAGGTTCAATGCAACATTCCTGCAAAGGTTCAGTACACACCCTCCAAGCAAGCTAGAGAATCACGAATCCTATGGAAAATCATAATATACTTAAAACACATAAGTGGTTTTCATTTCTCTAAGGATGTTCTATTATGAAAAGAAAAGGGACATTTATTCTCAGGTTCCATAAATATAAAAAAAACATAAATGTACTAATATACTGCTGCTATTGTCCCTTAACTTAAAATTACCACAGACAATTGTTTAATTTGTGCACTATTCCACTCTGTTGCAAATGCAGCCATTATAAGTCCCTGCTGACGGTCCCGGCTGCTGACGGTGTCCCTGCTGACGGTGTTGAAAGCTAAACCTAGCTAGGCTCATATCCAAATTTCTATGCCCTTGAAGGCTGTCTCTCTTTTCTCAATGAATTTGACAGTTTTTCACAGCTAGGGGACGTTAGTTCATGTGTGCCATATAGATAACATTGTGCTCACACCTGTGGAGTTACTTGTGAGAGGGCACTGATTGGCTAAAATGCAAGGCTGTGAAAATAATTGAAATAAGGGGGCAGTCTGCAGAGGCTTAGATACAAGGTAATCACAGAGGTTAAAAGCATATTAATATAACCGTGTTGGTTATGCAAAACTGGGGAATGGGTAATAAAAGCATTTTCTATCTTTTAAAATAATAAACATTCTGGTGTAGACTGTCCCTTTAAGGTGGAGCTTATTTAATGTTTTGTTGCCATATAAGGAACCCTCTGGCAGCAATAGTGTTAAATGGTGCTGACATCTGTAGGTTAAAGTCTGCTAATAGCTCTGCACTCCCTCACATTGGGGAGCAAATTAAAGTTATTATATATAATTCTAATGTTTTGCTTCATAATTTCTACATTTGTGTAATTTAGGAATTTTATACATTTTGGAAATTAAAGTAATCTTCTGTCGCCCACGTTATTTCAGCAGGCATGGAATTTTGAGATTCTTAAAAATATAAAAATGAAAATACCTGCTTTATGCTCGGCATAAGACAGAACAGAAACTTCATTGACAAATAGAGGCAAAGTAACAGATTGTATTTCCACAGTGCTCATCACTGACACAGTGAATGCACATTGAGTTCTTTTGAATGATAAATTATGACTTGGCATGAGAATGGCACAAGCAGCGAGAAATGCACGAAACTTGGCAGAAGTGACAGAACAAGGGTTAGAGCTCACATCTGGTAGATGGGATTGGAAATATGATTTACAGATGTGGATGTGATGTCACAGCTGTGTGCATGTAAGTCCTCATTTAACAGAAGTGGCTGTAAGGACTTTCTGAAAAGGCCACATAATAAAATAGGGACAACATGAAACTATCAAAAGAACAAAGGCTTGAAATGTGAATTAATTAGATACAAACGAGCGCAAAAAGTGTATTCTTTTTGCGCTCGTTGTGTAGTGCTCGTATTACAAGTTGAAAGTAAATGTTTTTAACTTGCACACTAACTCCATGTGCGCAAAAAGCCAAACTTCGAATATTGCGATTGATTTAACTTATTCCCCCATAGAAGTCAATGGAGCAAAAAAATAGGAAAAAAATCCTAACATCCTACTCGTGCGCAAACCCGATCACATATTCCCATGTGCGCTATATATATATATATATATATATATATATATATATATATATATATATAAGTCCCACATAGAACTGCACACCGTGTCAACAATGAAATAACTGCCAGGGTGCAATGTCAAAGCGATATCCAAAATTCGTGAAAAAGGACAGCACTCACTGGTCTTAAAAAGATAAAAAATAACTTTTAATCATGTAAAGGGTTAAAACAAAGGGATAAACATGATGTTTCGATGCCTTACTGGCATCTTTATCAAATGTCCCAAAAAGAAAAGGAGTTGTTCCTGAGAAGGCGCATCAGCTATGTGATGTCCCGATGAAAGTGTAAAGACACTGGCTATCCTTTGCCAATTTATAGTAACTGAGATTGAGGCTGATTTCAGTTGTGTTTCAAGCCTCTTTGCGCCGTAACTAGAGATATCCGCTTTGTGGGTGTGGCGGATATCTCTACAGGGAGTGCAGAATTATTAGGCAAATGAGTATTTTGACCACATCATCCTCTTTATGCATGTTGTCTTACTCCAAGCTGTATAGGCTCGAAAGCCTACTACCAATTAAGCATATTAGGTGATGTGCATCTCTGTAATGAGAAGGGGTGTGGTCTAATGACATCAACACCCTATATCAGGTGTGCATAATTATTAGGCAACTTCCTTTCCTTTGGCAAAATGGGTCAAAAGAAGGACTTGACAGGCTCAGAAAAGTAAAAAATAGTGAGATATCTTGCAGAGGGATGCAGCACTCTTAAAATGGCAAAGCTTCTGAAGCGTGATCATCGAACAATCAAGCGTTTCATTCAAAATAGTCAACAGGGTCGCAAGAAGCGTGTGGAAAAACCAAGGCGCAAAATAACTGCCCATGAACTGAGAAAAGTCAAGCGTGCAGCTGCCAAGATGCCACTTGCCACCAGTTTGGCCATATTTCAGAGCTGCAACATCACTGGAGTGCCCAAAAGCACAAGGTGTGCAATACTCAGAGACATTGCCAAGGTAAGAAAGGCTGAAAGACAACCACCACTGAACAAGACACACAAGCTGAAACGTCAAGACTGGGCCAAGAAATATCTCAAGACTGATTTTTCTAAGGTTTTATGGACTGATGAAATGAGAGTGAGTCTTGATGGGCCAGATGGATGGGCCCGTGGCTGGATTGGTAAAGGGCAGAGAGCTCCAGTCCGACTCAGACGCCAGCAAGTTGGAGGTGGAGTACTGGTTTGGGCTGGTATCATCAAAGATGAGCTTGTGGGGCCTTTTCGGGTTGAGGATGGAGTCAAGCTCAACTCCCAGTCCTACTGCCAGTTTCTGGAAGACACCTTCTTCAAGCAGTGGTACAGGAAGAAGTCTGCATCCTTCAAGAAAAACATGATTTTCATGCAGGACAATGCTCCATCACACGTGTCCAAGTACTCCACAGCGTGGCTGGCAAGAAAGGGTATAAAAGAAGAAAATCTAATGACATGGCCTCCTTGTTCACCTGATCTGAACCCCATTGAGAACCTGTGGTCCATCATCAAATGTGAGATTTACAAGGAGGGAAAACAGTACACCTCTCTGAACAGTGTCTAGGAGGCTGTGGTTGCTGCTGCACGCAATGTTGATGGTGAACAGATCAAAACACTGAGAGAATCCATGGATGGCAGGCTTTTGAGTGTCCTTGCAAAGAAAGGTGGCTATATTGGTCACTGATTTGTTTTTGTTTTGTTTTTGAATGTCAGAAATGTATATTTGTGAATGTTGAGATGTTATATTGGTTTCACTGGTAAAAATAAATAATTGAAATGGGTATATATTTGTTTTTTGTTAAGTTGCCTAATAATTATGCACAGTAATAGTCACCTGCACACACAGATATCCCCCTAAAATAGCTAAAACTAAAAACAAACTAAAAACTACTTCCAAAAATATTCAGCTTTGATATTAATTAGTTTTTTGGGTTCATTGAGAACATGGTTGTTCAATAATAAAATTAATCCTCAAAAATACAACTTGCCTAATAATTCTGCACTCCCTGTAGTTACGGCGCGAACAGGTTTGAAACACAGCTGAAATCAGCCTCAATCTCAGTTACTATAAATTGGCAAAGGATAGCCAGTGTCTTTACACTTTCATCGGGACATCACATAGCTGATGTGCCTTCTCAGGAACAACTCCTTTTCTTTTTGGGGCATTTGATAAAGATCCCTTTGTTTTAACCCTTTACATGATTAAAAGTTAATTTGTATCTTTTTTAAGACCAGTGAGTGCTGTCCTTTTTCTGGAATATTATATATATATATATGTGAGAATCAAGAAAAATCACCAGCGCTAAACCTTTGTAGTGGTTTTGATATTTTACTCTTTTTTAAAAAGCTATAAGCTGCCCTAGAGTTTTCCTATCTAGGTATTGGTAAGAATCCCTATTGTATATTGTAAGCGTATTGCAATACCAGAGTAAACTAAAGATATGTCTTGTTCAGTATATACTGTACAATACACTATTAACAAGAGACTTCTGGCCCACCCAATATGATTAGCGTGCTGTCTTAGTATTGACACAGTGTACCTCTGTCACTGTTAGAGTTATTAAGAAAAGAGCAATCAATAATGGTTAAAAGGCGTCCTGCTATAGTCATTTTTTCCCAAAATACAGTTTGTCAAAATCTTTCGTAAAGTAAGGCAGTTCTTAATAAATAGCTGTATGCTGGTATTTTAAATTTCTTTTGTTAATAACTTCTAAATCTTGTATAATGAAGTAAAGAATTCCTGCTTACCAGCTCAGACCTCAATCATATGAGTTAAGGTGTCTGCTCAGCGTGATTTAAAGATGATTTTATCCTTCAACCCCAGTGTGGTATCCTTAGGTTTTCTTGGTCCACTTTTTTTCTCTTGTTGGAGGTAGTCTTTATATTCAATGGTAATCCTAAACTCTCTGCTGTTCTTTCATGTGCTGGTGAGAATCTTTTATCCCCTCAGGTGTATAAAGAGCGATTGGCAAAGGTTCCCAGAGTTATGCAGGAAGGAAAAAAACACACATAGCGTAATACTGTATAACATAAAATGTATTATATACAAATAGTATTATTATTATTATTCTTTATTTATAAAGCGCCAACAGATTCCGCAGCGCTGTTCATAGGTAACAAAGATAAAAGGACAGTACAATATGAGACACCAGACAAAGTTTAACAAACAAATACAGGAGGAATTGGGAGCCCTGTTCCTGTGGGAACTTACAATCTAAATGGGTAGGAGGGTGAGAAACAGGAGGTGGGGACTGCAAAGGTGGGAGTGATGTTAGTGTGAAGTTAGATGAGGGCAACTATTAGGCAAGTGGAATTCATTAGTTACTGATTTGGTTATAGGCTTCCCTGAACAAGAAGGTCTTTAGGGAGCGTTTAAAGGAGGAGAGGTTGGGGGAAAGTCTGACAGCACGAGGAAGTGCGTTCCAGAGGGTTGGTGCCGCACGAGAGAAGTCCTGTAGTCTAGCATGAGAGGAGGTGATGGTAGAAGAGGCAAGGAGTAGATCGTTGTTGGATCTTAGGGGACGGGCTGGAGTATATTTGTTGATGAGTGAGGACAGGTATGGGGGGGCTGCATTGGTAAGGGCTTTGTAGGTCAAAGTGAGAATTTTGAATTTAATTCTGCTGTGAATGGGGAGCCAGTGAAGGGACTCACAGAGGGGTGCAGCAGATACAGAGCGTCGGGAGAGGTGGATTAGCCTAGCAGAGGCATTTAGGATGGATTGAAGGGGGGAGAGGCGGGAGAGAGGAAGGCCAGTTAGTAGGTTGTTACAGTAGTCAAGCCGGGAAATTACTAGGGAATGGATTAGCTGTTTAGTAGTATCAGCGCTCAGAAAAGGACGGATTTTGGAGATATTGCGTAGGTGGTTGCGACAGGATGAAGAGAGCGATTGGATGTGGGGTATGAAGGACAGATTGGAGTCGAGTGTAACTCCAAGGCAGCGGACTTGGGGTGATGGGGAGATAGTGGTGTCACCGACAGTGATAGTAAAGTTAGAAACTGGAGTAGAATTAGTTGGGGGGATTAGAAGAAGCTCAGTCTTGGACATGTTGATTTTTAGGTGGTGAGAGGCCATCCAGGAAGAAATGCCAGATAAGCAGCTGCTGATGTGGGAAAGGACAGACGGAGAGAGTGCAGGAGTGGATAGGTAGATCTGAGTATCATCAGCATAGAGGTGATAGTTGAAGCCATAGCTACTAATAAGTTGACCCAGCGAGGAAGTATAAATAGAGAAAAGTAGAGGGCCTAGAACAGAGCCTTGAGGTACTCCAACAGACAGAGGCAGTGGAGAGGATGAGTCACCAGCAAATGAGACAGAAAAGGATCTATTAGAGAGATAAGAGTGGATCCAGGAGAGGGCAATGTCACAGAGTCCAAGGGAGCTGAGAGTCCGTAAGAGGAGTGGATGGTCAACAGTGTCAAAGGCAGCAGACAGGTCAAGTAAGATAAGTATAGAATAGTGGCCATTGTTTTTAGCAGAAAGAAGATTGTTCGTAACCTTGGTGAGGGCAGTCTCAGTTGAGTGTTGGGGACGGAAGCCAGATTGCAGGGGGTCAAGCAGTGAGTTGGAGGATAGGAAGTGTGTTAGGCGATCGAAAACTAGTTTTTCTAGGACTTTAGAAGCTAGCGGAAGTAGTGATATGGGGCGGTAGTTTGCAGGAGAATTGGGGTCGAGGGAGTTTTTTTTGAGGATGGGGGTGACCTTTGCATGTTTGAATGATGATGGAAATGAACCAGTAGTAAGGGATTGGTTGAATATGTGAGTAAGAGCTGGGGTGAGGGTAGAGGACAGAGAGGGTATTAGATGTGAAGGGATAGGGTCAAGGGGGCATGTAGTGAGGTGTGAGGAAGATATTAGGGAACTCACTTCATTCTCAGTGGTTGGGGGGAAGGTACTGAGAGTGTTGGAGGGGGTGACCGGGGGTGCAGTTGAAAGGTTGCAGTCTTGTGGTGGGATGTTGCTTCTGATGGTAAGTGTTTTGTTGAAAAAGTAAAAAATAATAATAAAATAGTATTATGCTTACATTAGTAGACCTCAATCCATGATGAGGTAAGATTATAGCTTTATACAAAATATAATGGTATATTTCCAGATGAGACCTTGCTGTTAAAAGGTCGTCTGTGCTGTGGGGTGTGTATATTCTATAACTATCGTTACTCACTTTGTTCAGTCAAGGGCTAAGTGACCTTTAAAGTGCAAAGGTTGATGTACAACTGTACTGGTGGTAGCCCCCTGAAATAGATTTAGTGAGTTGCTGTGTATAATAGTATAGAGGTTTACCCCAAGGATATGTATTCAATTGCACTATTAGGTTCCAGCTGTTGCATATCTATAAGAAACAGTCTTAGTGCCATATAATAGTTAAAAAGACCAGCTGTAGAAAAAAACTGTCTGCCGGTTGGAGAAGAGCCTGTCCGCCCACTAGTATAGTCCTTACGCGTTTCGAAGTTATACCGAACTTCTTCGTCAGAGGAGAGTGGTTAGACAGGTTTCCGGCTGATTGAGTTTAAAAATGTACTAAAGTGGGCGTGTTTTTTCTCTATCTCCATTACGGCTTGTGACGTCCTGACATCATGTGAGCTACGGAAGCCTGTAGAAACGGTTCTGTCTCTAATTATTATGGCAATTTTGCATGTGTTCATTTACTATGTTTCAATTGGGAACTATGTTGGGTCCTAAAGCCCTTACGTTTGTATATATTATAGCCCATTGTTAGATTGGAAAAAAAAAACTTGTGGATTGGTAACCATGTACTACCAGTCTAAGTTGCGACTGTTACATTATAGCCTGTTATAACACTGATCGTTTTTGGAACATATAAAAAATAAAGGACATATTTTTGTATAGTAAATCAATTTTAGTTTTGACATTATAAAGTGAAGAGATGTACCCTTTAATTTCAGTTCAATAGAATGTTGCCTAATTATCTTTTCGTTATTTATTACATTTGCTAATCGGACTAATTTTGTTATTTGGTGAATTAGCCTATAGAACATGATAAATATATGTTCTTAGTTTTTGGTGTGCTATGCTCATGACAGTGTGAGATAAAGGATGTTGATATATGTGTCTCATACTATGGGGGTGTATGTATTATAATTGTGATATACCTTTAAGGTATCTCCCTGCATGCACTTCACTCCTTTAAAAGGGAGCCTCCTACTTCCAGACCTTGCCTGATTATTGAGAATACAAGCAGCCTTTCGTTTGTAACCTTTTGCCACAACTTCAGGTCCATTACCAATTCCTAGAACCCTCAGGGGATCTCTATCAGCTATCCACAGTTTGACCTTGTGGATCTACTTTTGTTCCAGAGTGATTATCTTTATGCCCTATTTACCTGTGCATAACCGCTACTGGAAAAACCATTTGCAGCTCTCCCTTTGCAGCGCCTGTCAGTTTCCATCACTGACCGCGATACCACAGCTACTCTCCAACTTCTGTTTCTGCTAACCGGAAGTGAGTCACACATTCACCGCAAGCCTTCAATACAGCACCGCTGCTCCTCCGTGAAGCCTCTCAGGTAAAACGTTCCTGTAACTTTCTATCTGCTTACAGCTTACTAGGATTTGTCCTCTTACTCAGCTATCATTACTCCAAAGTTAATCCGGACTACCTGCTACTCCTCAGCTCTGTGTAAGTTACATTCCTGTTTCCAGACTCAGCTGTTCATAAGTTTATTTATCAACCTGAGACAGACTGTGTGTTTGAGACTGTAAATATTTTATGGGGTGAATGTGTGTGAAGGATTCTACTTTACTATCTGGAATACAACTGTGACATTTGATTACTATAGTGAATTCATTCAATAACCTTGTTCATTATACTTCTGTTTAGAGGTAATTTGTGTTACCTTGTATCCACTCCTACTGGCAATTAATTGCTCACTGTTTCCTTTTCTGACCAAACTGAGTCTGTGTTTGCAGAAATTGTTAGACAAAAGAGCTACATTTAAACCTTTTCTGGTAACTGAGCACTGGATTCATTACAATAATAGACTCTCTTTTTGTAAAATGAGAATGGTAATTGTGCCTGTCAAATGGGGATAATAATGTGTGCTAGTACTAAACATTTTGGATATTATTTCATGCTTATTTTAATTTTTGAGTTTATATTTGGTATGGTATATAGCATTCTAGATTTGGTAGTGTTTTGTACTACTTGGATATTATTTTATTCTTATTTTAAAGCATATATCTTTATAAAAAAGCTGCTAGATCAATATCCTCATTAAGTCCTGTTGGGTTCATGGTTCCCATATAGTGGATCCAGTAGGTTTCGCGTTGTCTTAGCCTTTGAAACCTGTCACCCCCGCTGTTTGGAACTTGGACTTGTTTTAAAATTGTTCCTTTAATAAATATTTTAGGTCTTGGTTGTTCATTTTTTTTAAATGTCTGGACACACTAACGGCTAGATTTGGAGTTTGGCGGTAAAAGGGCTGTTAACGCTCCGCGGGTTTTTTTCTGGCCGCACCATAAATTTAACTCTGGTATCGAGAGTTCAAACAAATGCTGCGTTAGGCTCCAAAAAAGGAGCGTAGAGCATATTTAGCGCAAATGCAACTCTCGATACCAGAGTTGCTTACGGACGCGGCCGGCCTCAAAAACGTGCTCGTGCACGATTCTCCCATAGGAAACAATGGGGCTGTTTGAGCTGAAAAAAAACCTAACACCTGCAAAAAAGCAGCGTTCAGCTCCTAACGCAGCCCCATTGTTTCCTATGGGGAAACACTTCCTACGTCTGCACCTAACACTCTAACATGTACCCCGAGTCTAAACACCCCTAGCCTTACACTTATTAACCCCTAATCTGCCGCCCCCGCTATCGCTGACCCCTGCATTACACTTTTAACCCCTAATCTGCCGCTCCGTAAACCGCCGCCACCTACGTTATCCCTATGTACCCCTAATCTGCTGCCCTAACATCGCCGACCCCTATGTTATATTTATTAACCCCTAATCTGCCCCCCACAACGTCGCCGACACCTACCTACACTTATTAACCCCTAATCTGCCGAGCGGACCTGAGCGCTACTATAATAAAGTTATTAACCCCTAATCCGCCTCACTAACCCTATCATAAATAGTATTAACCCCTAATCTGCCCTCCCTAACATCGCCGACACCTACCTTCAATTATTAACCCCTAATCTGCCGACCGGAGCTCACCGCTATTCTAATAAATGTATTAACCCCTAAAGCTAAGTCTAACCCTAACACTAACACCCCCCTAAGTTAAATATAATTTTTATCTAACGAAATAAATTAACTCTTATTAAATAAATGATTCCTATTTAAAGCTAAATACTTACCTGTAAAATAAATCCTAATATAGCTACAATATAAATTACATTTATATTATAGCTATTTTAGGATTAATATTTATTTTACAGGTAACTTTGTATTTATTTTAACCAGGTACAATAGCTATTAAATAGTTAAGAACTATTTAATAGTTACCTAGTTAAAATAATTACAAATTTACCTGTAAAATAAATCCTAACCTAAGATATAATTAAACCTAACACTACCCTATCAATAAAATAATTAAATAAACTACCTACAATTACCTACAATTAACCTAACACTACACTATCAATAAATTAATTAAACACAATTGCTACAAATAAATACAATTAAATAAACTATCGAAAGTACAAAAAATAAAAAAGAACTAAGTTACAGAAAATAAAAAAATATTTACAAACATAAGAAAAATATTACAACAATTTTAAACTAATTACACCTACTCTAAGCCCCCTAATAAAATAACAAAGACCCCCAAAATAAAAAATTCCCTACCCTATTCTAAAATACAAAAATTACAAGCTCTTTTACCTTACCAGCCCTGAACAGGGCCCTTTGCGGGGCATGCCCCAAGAATTTCAGCTCTTTTGCCTGTAAAAAAAAACATACAATACCCCCCCCCAACATTACAACCCACCACCCACATACCCCTAATCTAACCCAAACCCCCTTAAATAAACCTAACACTAATCCCCTGAAGATCTTCCTACCTTGTCTTCACCATCCAGGTATCACCGATCCGTCCTGGCTCCAAGATCTTCATCCAACCCAAGCGGGGGTTGGCGATCCATAATCCGGTGCTCCAAAGTCTTCCTCCTATCCGGCAAGAAGAGGACATCCGGACCGGCAAACATCTTCTCCAAGCGGCATCTTCTATGTTCTTCCATCCGATGACGACCGGCTCCATCTTGAAGACCTCCAGCGCGGATCCATCCTCTTCTTCCGACGACTAGACGACGAATGACGGTTCCTTTAAGGGACGTCATCCAAGATGGCGTCCCTCGAATTCCGATTGGCTGATAGGATTCTATCAGCCAATCGGAATTAAGGTAGGAATTTTCTGATTGGCTGATGGAATCAGCCAATCAGAATCAAGTTCAATCCGATTGGCTGATCCAATCAGCCAATCAGATTGAGCTCGCATTCTATTGGCTGATCGGAACAGCCAATAGAATGCGAGCTCAATCTGATTGGCTGATTGGATCAGCCAATCGGATTGAACTTGATTCTGATTGGCTGATTCCATCAGCCAATCAGAAAATTCCTACCTTAATTCCGATTGGCTGATAGAATCCTATCAGCCAATCGGAATTCGAGGGACGCCATCTTGGATGACGTCCCTTAAAGGAACCGTCATTCGTCGTCTAGTCGTCGGAAGAAGAGGATGGATCCGCGCTGGAGGTCTTCAAGATGGAGCCGGTCGTCATCGGATGGAAGAACATAGAAGATGCCGCTTGGAGAAGATGTTTGCCGGTCCGGATGTCCTCTTCTTGCCGGATAGGAGGAAGACTTTGGAGCACCGGATTATGGATCGCCAACCCCCGCTTGGGTTGGATGAAGATCTTGGAGCCAGGACGGATCGGTGATACCTGGATGGTGAAGACAAGGTAGGAAGATCTTCAGGGGATTAGTGTTAGGTTTATTTAAGGGGGTTTGGGTTAGATTAGGGGTATGTGGGTGGTGGGTTGTAATGTTGGGGGGGGGGGTATTGTATGTTTTTTTTTACAGGCAAAAGAGCTGAAATTCTTGGGGCATGCCCCGCAAAGGGCCCTGTTCAGGGCTGGTAAGGTAAAAGAGCTTGTAATTTTTGTATTTTAGAATAGGGTAGGGAATTTTTTATTTTGGGGGTCTTTGTTATTTTATTAGGGGGCTTAGAGTAGGTGTAATTAGTTTAAAATTGTTGTAATATTTTTCTTATGTTTGTAAATATTTTTTTTTTTTCTGTAACTTAGTTCTTTTTTATTTTTTGTACTTTAGATAGTTTATTTAATTGTATTTATTTGTAGCAATTGTGTTTAATTAATTTATTGATAGTGTAGTGTTAGGTTAATTGTAGGTAATTGTAGGTAGTTTATTTAATTATTTTATTGATAGGGTAGTGTTAGGTTTAATTATATCTTAGGTTAGGATTTATTTTACAGGTAAATTTGTAATTATTTTAACTAGGTAACTATTAAATAGTTCTTAACTATTTAATAGCTATTGTACCTGGTTAAAATAAATACACAGTTACCTGTAAAATAAATATTAATCCTAAAATAGCTATAATATAAATGTAATTTATATTGTAGCTATATTAGGATTTATTTTACAGGTAAGTATTTAGCTTTAAATAGGAATCATTTATTTAATAAGAGTTAATTTATTTCGTTAGATAAAAATTATATTTAACTTAGGGGGGTGTTAGTGTTAGGGTTAGACTTAGCTTTAGGGGTTAATACATTTATTAGAATAGCGGTGAGCTCCGGTCGGCAGATTAGGGGTTAATAATTGAAGGTAGGTGTCGGCGATGTTAGGGAGGGCAGATTAGGGGTTAATACTATTTATGATAGGGTTAGTGAGGCGGATTAGGGGTTAATAACTTTATTATAGTAGCGCTCAGGTCCGCTCGGCAGATTAGGGGTTAATAAGTGTAGGTAGGTGTCGGCGACGTTGTGGGGGGCAGATTAGGGGTTAATAAATATAACATAGGGGTCGGCGATGTTAGGGGCAGAAGATTAGGGGTACATAGGGATAACGTAGGTGGCGGCGCTTTGCGGTCGGAAGATTAGGGGTTAATTATTTTAAGTAGCTTGCGGCGACGTTGTGGGGGGCAAGTTAGGGGTTAATAAATATAATATAGGGGTCGGCGGGGTTAGGGGCAGCAGATTAGGGGTACATAAGTATAACGTAGGTGGCGGTCGGCAGATTAGGGGTTAAAAATTTTAATCGAGTGGCGGCGATGTGGGGGGACCTCGGTTTAGGGGTACATAGGTAGTTTATGGGTGTTAGTGTACTTTAGGGTACAGTAGTTAAGAGCTTTATAAACCGGCGTTAGCCAGAAAGCTCTTAACTCCTGCTTTTTTCAGGCGGCTGGAATCTTGTCGTTAGAGCTCTAACGCTCACTGCAGAAACGACTCTAAATACCAGCGTTAGAAAGATCCCATTGAAAAGATAGGCTACGCAAATGGCGTAGGGGGATCTGCGGTATGGAAAAGTCGCGGCTGTAAAGTGAGCGTTAGACCCTTTAATCACTGACTCCAAATACCAGCGGGCGGCCAAAACCAGCGTTAGGAGCCTCTAACGCTGGTTTTGACGGCTACCGCCGAACTCTAAATCTAGGCCTTAGTCCTTTGAACCCGGCTTCTATGTTTTTTAGGTGTTACAACAGTCTCTTTTTATAAGGGCGTTTCGTACGCCCAATGTACTGCAATTTGCAGGAGCATTCAAGTAAATACAGAACGAATGTGCTTTTGCAGTTTGTTAAACTGTTGATTGTACAATTTTTGTGGGAGAAAGTGTTTGAATCAATTACTTTTGTGGTTGAAGTCAGCCAATTAGACGTAGATGTAGGTTCTTTTAATCTGCTTGGTGCTAAGATTTGTTTAGGACTTCTATTTTTTCGACAGGTTATTTTTGGGGCAGGTCCTATGCTGTTTTTTAGAAACGTATCTTGTTCTTCTTATTTCAGGTGCTGCCTTGTTGTAAGTGGTTATCATCCCTATGGTATTGTTTTTGTTAGTATGAGTGCCTTTCTCTTTGTTCGAGATTAATAATTTGTTTCTGTCCATATTCCTAACTTTGTTTATGGAATTGTCTATTAGTTTTTTTGGATACTTTTTTTGTAGTAATTTTTCTTTTAATATTTGGGCTTCCTTATTGTAGTCACTTTCTTTTGTACAGTTTCGTTTTAGCCGTTGGAATTGTCCATATGGTATGTTATGTATCCAAGGCTTATAGTGACCACTGTCAGCTCTTAGATAACCGTTACTGTCTGTTGTCTTACAATATAATTTGGTGCATATTTGGTTGTCCTCATAAAACAAAACTAGATCCAAGAATTCAATGCTTTCTTTACAGATCTTGGATGTAAATTGTAGGTTAAATGAATTCTCATTAATGTATTGTAAGAATTTGGTGGTGGCAGAATCATCACCATCCCAGACAAGTATAATATCGTCGATGTATCTGCCCCATCAAATGATGTTGTCCTAAAAAAGATTGTTATGGTATATACAATTCTTTTCCCATATCCCCATATAAAGATTAGCATAGCTGGGCACCACAGTTGTGCCCATTGCTATTCCATTGATTTGTAAATAGAATTGATTTGCAAATTCAAAGTAGTTTTTTTCTAAAACAAATTATGCAGTCTAAAATGAATTACTGATGTTTTTGGTTAATTCAGTTTCACTTCATGTATGTTTCATTGCTGTGATCCCTAGTTCATGGGGTATGCTTGTATAGAGGGATGACACATCTAGTGTCATCCATCTATAGGTTCTTTCCATTTTATTCTACTCACTTTTCCGATTGTATCAGTAGAGTCTCTAAGGTAAGAGGTCAAATTTGGTTTCAAGAAATAATCTGCATATTCTGAAATTCTTGCAGTTAGAGAACCTATCCCTGGAACAATTGGATGTCCAGGGGGATTTACTTGGTCTTTGTGAATTTTGGGCAGATGGTAGAATATAGCCCTCTTAGGATATTCATGTAGAAGATATTGGTATTCGTTTTTACTCAATAATTGTTGATAGTAAGCAGTATCAATTAAAGAGCTATATTGTTTCTGAAATATTTTAGCTGGGTCCCCTTGTAGTTTTTTGTATGTTTTAGGGTCATTGAGTAATCTGTTGGCCTCTAGGAGGTAGTCAGTTTTATTTTGTATGACTAACCCCCCCTTTGTCCGCCTCACGATGGACAATGTTATTCGTTTCTTTGATTGAGTTCAGGGCCATTTTTTCAATACTTTTTGTATTGTCTTTTTTAATAGTGTAGTTCTCACATAAAGTTTGTAGCTCTTTTTGTACTAGTTCACTGAAAGTGGGAATTGAATTCCCTTTAGACTGGGTAGGGAAGAAGATGGAGGATGGTTTTAAATTGGAATGTCTAGTAGTGTGTATTGGTTTATTCTGAATGAAATCGCCACTTTCCATGTTTAATTCCACCAGTGTGTTAAGTACCTCTAAGTCTGCATCTGAAATATTTTTTAGGATTTCGAGATTTTCCTTTGTGTTAAGTTTTTCAAAATGTCTGCATAGAGTTAGCTTTCTAACACACTAACACTAATACAAAAATATGTCCTTTATTTTTTATATGTTCCAAAAACGATCAGTGTTATAACAGGCTATAATGTAACAGCCGCAACTGTTACCAATCCACAAGGTTCTTTTTTCCAATCTAACAATGGGCTATAATATATACAAACATAAGGGCTTTAGGACCCAACATAGTTCCCAATTGAAACATAGTAAACGAACACACGCAAGGTTGCCATAATAATTAGAGACAGAACCGTCTCTACAGGCTTCTGTAGCTCACATGATGTCAGGATGCCACACGTCACAAGCCGTAATGGAGATAGAGAAAAAACACACCCATTTTAGTACCTTTTTAAACTCAATCAGCCGGAAACATGTCTAACCACTCTCCTCTGACGAAGAAGTTCGGTGTAACTTCGAAACGCGTAAGGACTATCCTAGTGGGCGGACAGGCCCTTCTCCATCCGGCAGACAGTTTGTTTTTTACAGCTGGTCTTTTTAACTATTATACAGCACTAAGACTGTTTCTTATATATACGCAACAGCTGGAACCTAATAGTGCAATTCAATACATATCCTGGGGTAAACCTCTATACTATTATACACAACAACTCACTACATCCATTTCAGGGGGCTACCACTAGTACAGTTGTACATCAACCTTTGCACTTTAAAGGTCATTTAGCCCTTGACTGAACAAAGTGAGTAACGATAGTTATAGAATATACACAGACGACCTTTTAACAGCAAAGTCTCATCTGGAAATATACCATTATATTTTGGATAAAGCTATAATCTTACCTCATCATGGATTGAGGTCTACTAATGTAGGCATAATACTATTTGTATATAATAAATTTTATGTTATACAGTATTACGCTATGTGTGTTTTTTTTCCTTCCTGCATAACTCTGGGAACCTTTGCCAATCGCTCTTTATACACCTGAGGGGATAAAAGATTTTCACCAGCATAAGAAAGAACAGCAGAGAGTTCAGGATTACCATTGAATATAAAGACTACCTCCAACAAGAGAAAAAAAGTGGACCAAGAAAACCTAAGGATACCACACTGGGTTTGAAGGATAAAATCATCTTTAAATCACGCAGAGCAGACACCTTACCTCATATGATTGAGGTCTGAGCTGGTAAGCAGGAATTCTTTACTTCAATATACAAGATTAAGAAGTTATTAACAAAAGAAATTTAAAATACCAGCATACAGCTATTTATTAAGAACTGCCTTACTTTATGAAGGATTTTGACAAACTGTATTTTGGAAAACAATGCTCTTTTCTTAATATATATATAAAACAGATGGGGGCCCACTTATCAAGCTCCGTATGGAGCTTGAAGGGTCGTGTTTCTGGCGAGCCTTCAGACTCGCCTGAAACACCAGTTATGAAGCAGCAGTCTAAAGACCGCTGCTCCATAACCTGTCCGCCTGATCTGAGGAGGCGGACAGAACTCGCGTGAAATCAACCCAATCAAATACGACTGGGGGGTTACGTTGCACCAGGAGGTCACAAGAGCTGCTGGTGCAATGCTGAATGCGGAGAACGTATTGCTGTCCGCATTCAGCGATATCTGTTGGACATGATCCGCTGATCAGATCATGTCAGACAGGCATTTAATAAATATGCCCCATGGTGTGTATGCACTCCCACTATCGGTGAACAACTGCCGGGGTGCTCTAAGAAATGTAAAGTTTGAAGTAATAAGCACTCTGGTCTTAGGATATCTGTGTCAACCAAAAAACTTTATTCCATGTTGTGACGTTTCGGGACCAAACAAAGTCCCTTCCTCTGACTGTGATATATATATATATATATCTATTTATAAATACATAGAAAATATTTCTCTATGTGAAGAACATTGGAATGTGGAATATTTACAGTAAACACACAGTTAAACAATTTTTAAAAACGAATATTGCATAAATATGTTTTTATATGTTTTATCTACTTATAACAAACGCTAGGATTTACCATCACAAAAAATAAATGTTAGTTTCTTTCATCGTTTCATAAAAAATTATGTTAAACTCACCCTATCTGTAAGGAAAGAAGATTGTTAACTCAGCTCCTATATATATATTTATATGTATATATACACACATACATATTATGAGGTCTCAGGTGTTAGAAAAAAAAGGCAGGCTTATTATGTGCTCAACCTTGCACAAACAAAAATGTATGATCATCATCAGGTATTAAACGTTGTTATTTAAAATGCATTTGAACTAAAAACAAATGTTTAATCAAACCATGTTTAATGATACATAAAGAAGAGGAATCCAGGTATTCATGGATTTGGCACCAAGAACTTTGCATAGGAGAAGAGACCTAGCACCAGTCACTGCCCTTCTCAGATCAGAAACCATTTCCTACAGGTGGAGGTTCCTGTTTTAATTATCATCTAGGTTGAATGGAAAAAGAACTTCATGCAAAAATGTCTTCATTTTGTGAAACCTTAGAGATAGACGATCCAGCCTCCTCAGCTGGACTATGTAAGTCTCCACTTTCTGCTTAACCTCCAGCACCTCAGACCTGCAGACGCAGAGGCCTGAATGGAAGACAACTACCGCTAAAAGTCTTCATGCCCACAAACCCATGGAGCAAACACTTGAGGTAATAGGATTGTATCCTTTTTTGAGTTTGTATTTGTACGTATATCTGTGTATGTTATCTATTTTGAGCCCTGTGAGGATCACTATTTGCCGAACTTTAATACTGATTTATGCTCAGCTTACTTATGTGTTTTCATATAACTCAACCTTTTTGTATTCCTTACCATATTGTATTTCAAATAGCCTGTTTTTATTTCAATGTTATTTTATTGTAGGACGGGGACACCACTTTCTCATATCATTGCCATAATCTGATATTGGGCCTATTTATCAAATGTCTTGCGGACCTCTCCGTATTCAGTATTGCACCAGCAGCTCACAAGAGCTGCTGGTGCAACGCTGCCCCCTGCAGACTCCCGGCCAATGGGCCGCCAGCAGGGGGTGTCAATCAACCCGTTCGTGCTCTGAGCCAGGGTTATGGAGCAGCAGTTTTTATGACCGCTGCTCCATAACTTGTGTTTCTGATGAATCTAAATACTCGCCAGAAACACAGGCCGTCAGGCTCCATTCGGAGCTTGATAGATAGGCTCCATGGTGTTATCTACTGTTTTTCCATGTGCATGTTCTTTTATTTTTGCATTTGAGATTTTTTGTTTTGTTTGCCATAAATACTATTCTATGTATAATTATTCCTACAATAACGTCTCTCTACATTGGTTATATTGTAATAATAAGTTACAGTTATTTATTCCCTTTCACTCTGAAGTGTTGACACATATTATTTTCTACATTATATGGATATAAAAATAATTACACAAAATGTGAAAGGGTTTAATAGCCCCCATAAGCTATCTATGGTCCTCTTAGGTTTTAAAAGGTACATACAGTATATTGTTACTTCAAGAAACACATTTCAAATCAGGTCAAACCCCCAAGTATTTCTCTTCCCACTACCCAATACATTTCTACAGTACAAACCCTAACAAAAGATCAATAGGATAAGCATTTTGTTTTCACAAATCCCTTCCTTTCCAATTACTATGGAAAAGGACATTATGGGCAAGATTACAAGTTGAGCGCAAAATTTTGCTTCTGTGAAAGTGATATCTGAGCTCAACTTAGTAATACCTCGTGTTCATATTGCACTTAAGCATTGCACTCGCAAGAACGTGCTTCCATAGGCTCCAATGGGAGCCTCGTTCTCATGCCGTGAGACATGACATGAGAACTAGTGTATCGAAGGGGGTAATTCGTGCAGCCATGGGCAGCAATTTTAAATATATATGCATATATATTTATGTAAAAAAATATAATAAAAAATTAAGCGCTAAGAACGTTCAAATATAAAGTAAAAGTAAATAAATAAATTAGCGGCATTAGATACGAGTTTGGCATTAGCCTTAAAAAGCAGCGTTGGCCGGTCCTAACGCTGCTTTTTAATGCCTGCTGGTATTACGAGTCTTGATGGTACAGGTGTACCGCTCACTTTTTGGCCAGACTCGGAAATACCGCAAATCCACTTACGACAATTGCGTATCCTATATTTTCAATGGGACTTGCATAGCGCCGGTATTACGAGTCTGCCAAAAAGTAAGCGGTAGACCCTCTCCTGTCAAGCCTGGTACCGCATTTAAAAGTCAGTAGTTAAGAGTTTTACACTACAACGCTGTAGCATAAAACTCTTATGCAATCAGCCAATTGAAGTTCAATCCTATTGGCTGATCCAATTAGCCAATAGGATTGAGATGGCATTCTATTGGCTGTTCCAATCAGCCAATAGAATGCCAGTTCAATCCTATTGGCTGATTGAATCCGCCAATAGGATTTTTTCTACCTTAATTCCGATTGGCTGATAGAATTCTATCAGCCAATCGGAATTGAAGGGATGCCATCTTGGATGACGTCATTTAAAGGAACCTTCATTCCGTGTTTAGCCGTCGGGAGAAGAGGATGCTCTGCGTCGGATGTCTTGAAGATGGACCCACTCCGCGCCGGATTGATGAAGATAGAAGATGCCGTCTGGATGAAGACTTCTGCCCGTCTGGAGGACCACTTTGCCCGGCTTGGATGAAGACTTCTCCCGGCTTCGTTGAGGACTTTGGCCCGGTTAGGTGAAAACGTCTCCCGGTAAGGTGATCTTCAGGGGGTTAGTGTTAGGTTTTTTAAGGGGGGATTGGGTGGGTTTTAGAGTAGGGTTGGTTGTGTGGGTGGTTTTAATGTTGGTGGGGATTGTAATTTTTTTTCAGGTAAAAGAGTTGATTACTTTGGGGCAATGCCCCACAAAAGGCCCTTTTAAGGTCTATTTGTAATTTAGTGTAGGGTAGGGCTTTTTTTTATTTTGGGAGTTTTTTTTATTTTGTTAGGGGGATTAGATTAGGTGTAATTAGTTTAAAAATCTTGTAATTTCTTTATTATTTTCTGTAATTTAGTGGGGGTTTTTTGTACTTTAGATAATTTTATTGTAATTAATTATATTTAATTTAGGTAATTAATTTAATTGTGGTGTAGTGTTAGGTGTAATTATAACTTAGGTTAGGTTTTATTTTACAGGTAAATTTGTCTTTATTTTAACTAGGTAGTTATTAAATAGTTAATAACTATTTAATAACTATTGTACCTAGTTAAAATAAATACAAAGTTGCCTGTAAAATAAAAATAAACCCTAAGCTAGCTACAATGTAATTATTAGTTATATTGTAGCTAGCTTAGGGTTTATTTTATAGGTAAGTATTTAGTTTTAAATAGGAATTATTTAGTTAATTATAGTAATTTTATTTAGATTTATTTAAATTATATTTAAGTTAGGGGGGTTAGGGTTAGACTTAGGTTTAGGGGTTAATAACTTTATTATAGTGGTGACGACGTTGGGGGCGGCAGATTAGGGGTTAATAAATGTAGGTAGGTAGGTTGCGGCAAAATTGGGGGCGGCAGATTAGGGGTTAATAAATATAATGTAGGTGTTGGCGATGTTGGGGGCAGCAGATTAGGGGTTCATAAGTATAATGTAGGTGGCGGCGGGTGTCCGGAGCGTCAGATTAGGGGTTAATAATATAATGTAGGTGTCGGCGATGTCGGGGGTGGCAGATTAGGGGTTAATAAGTGTAAGACTAGGGGTGTTTAGACTCGGGGTTCATGTTAGGGTGTTAGATGTAGACATAAATGTATTTTCCCCATAGGAATTAATGGGGCTGCGTTAGGAGCTAAACGCTGCTTTTTTGCAGGTGTTAGGTTTTTTTCAGCCTGCTCTCCCCCATTGATTCCTATGGGGAAATCGTGCACAAGCACGTTTTACCAGCTCACCGCTAATGTAAGCAGCGCTGGTATTGAGGGGAGATGTGGAGCAAAATTTTGCTCTACGCTCACTTTTTTGCAGTTATTGCCGGGTTTGTAAAAATCCATAATACCATCACTGTCTGTAAGTGAGCGGTGAGCATAAACTGCAATTAGCACCGCACCCCTCCTAACGCAAAAATCGTATTCTAGGCGATAGGTAACAACAACCTAAAGAGTGATCCACAAACACTATATAGGTATGGAAAATAAAAACCAAAGTACTTGTAACTCCATACAGATGTATGTATAATTCCAACACAAATATTCCGGATGCTGCTAAGAAGTGTAAAGGGAGATTCATTCTTCTACCCTGGAACAGCCAATAATTAGTATCTAGAAGTCCCTCGCCTCCTATATTTGAACTTACCTCATAACAACCTATAACATAAAAGACAGTGCAAAAGCTTATAGACCAAGTCAAGGTATGCATTAAAGGGGAATGCGCTGACCTCAAGAAGGATATCAATGACTTGGGAAACAGAGTAGAGGCATTAGTAGAGCATGAGGTTGTTATATTGCAAAGCATTGCTAATCTAAAAAGCTACAAACACAAGAACAGCACGTAAATGACCTGGAAGACAAATTAGATGACCTGAAGAACAGGTCAAGACGCAGCAATTTAAGGTTCAGGGGTATACCCGAATCTATACCCGAATCTATACAGTCATCAGACATTCAGAAATTCCTCCAAGATCTATTCACAGAATTAGCCAGAATTAACGATACAACAGTTCCGGAGATTGTCCGGAGATTGTCCTGGATAGAGCACACAGAGCATTATGTCCTAAATCCGTAGAAGACCAACCTACCAGGGACATAATTGTTAATTTCAACAATTTCAACACAGATAACTAATATACAATTATGCCAGAAAACAACAATCCTTCAACTTTCAAAACACCCGTATACAGATCTTCCAAGATTTATCTATTAGGACACTACAGAGACGCAGAGACTTTTCTACCCTTACTTTATATCTTCGTTCCCTGAAAATTCCTTATTTCCCAACTGCTATCATAGTTATGAAAAATATCTGACATTGATAAATTCTGTAGAGTGCTAAACATCACATCTCCCATGAGGGAGGACCTGGCATCCATGCCTAAATATCAAGCACACCAATATCTACCAATGCCACAAAGAAGAGCTTGGTCTGAACTTCCTTCTAAATAGAACAAGCGAAGACAAACGTTCTCTGCTGAACTACCTATGGAACCGACCTGAAGAATGATCATTCAAATAGGACTTGGCTCCCTTACACAGGTTTATCACTCATCGGAGGAATATAATGCTATTATACAAAATGTAGCATATACACGTGTATCCTTTTCTTCTCTTTTGCAACCCTGAAGGACTTGTTCACTTGCATTAGAGACCTGATCAGTTATGAAGAAACGGTAATATGGTTAACTTTTTAAATATAGTTATGATTATTGTATTGATAGATCAGTTAAGTTAAGAGTTATATTTACTTTTTGATTCAAAATGCTCAGATGAGAGCACTTTCCTTTATAAAAAGCAACAAGGCAGGGCACATGCTGGCTAGATTGCTTAAAAAACAGACACACAACACATTCATCCACTCCATCAAATGCAATACAGGCAAGATCCTCACCTAAAACAAGATATAGCAAATAGCTTTATAGAGTACTACTCTTCACTTTATAATTTAACATCCCCCATAGACATTGATAGACCTAAACTTATAGATTCATTCTTATTGTGAATTGAAGTATGCACCCTACAAGAGGAAGACAACCAGCTTTTAGATTTGCCAACAACCCTGCAAGAAATAACAGCGATAAAAAATCTCCAGGTCCAGATGGCCTCACAGTTAAATTATATAAATTATTACAATCCCAAATTGGCCCACACTTTACTCTATTTAATTCCATAGAATAAGATAATACATTCCCCCAACCCCTTCTAGAAGCCTTAATCACAGTAATCCCAAAACCAGACAAACCCAAAGATCAAGTAGGTAATTATAGACCTATCTCTCTAATAAATGTAGATATGAAAATGTAAGCGAAAATTTTAGCTAATCGCCTCAATTCCATTCCCCCAAAAATAATACCCCCGGACCAAGTGGGATTCATTAGTGGCCGTGAGGCTAAAGATAACTTAATTAGGGTTCTACACATGCTACAATAGGCTTCAGATAACAAAAACTCATTGATTCTTCTCTCTACCGATGCGGAGAAGGCTTTTGACAGGGTGGACTGGCAGTTTATGTGGTCCATTCTGTCGAAATTCGGTTTTACTGATACTTTTATCACTAGGATCCAAGCTTTATATACTAACCCCTGCGCTAAAATAAAGATTAACAACACCATTTCCAAATCCTTCCCTATAAATAATGGCACTTGACAGGGATGCCCTCTGACTCCCCTCTATTATTTGCCATTACTGAAGAAATTCTTGCCCTACAAATTAGACATAATCCATCCATTGAAGGTATAGAGTATGGCACCATACACCAGAAATGTCTCCTTTTTGCTGACGACCTTATATTTACCTTGCGATCCCCTATGTCTACTCTACCATCACTAATACAGCCTCTAGAAAAATATAAACAAGTTTCAAATTTCTATATAAATATGGGGAAGTCTGGAATTTTACCAGTCAACTAACCATTAAATGTCCTAGAATACATTGCTCAAAACACACCCTTCTCTATTGTCACAACGCTTAGATACCTGGGGCTCACCATACCAAATAACCCTCAGGATTTATTTCAAAATAATTATGTTAAACTTCAAACAACTATTCACACACTCCTTGAATCATGGCACAAATAGGGACATTTATCCTGGCTAGGCCGCATTAAACCCCGTCAAAATGATGATCATACCCAAGTACTTGTATGTTTTCCAAACATTACCCATATCATTACAATCTTACTATTTAAAAACCCAACAGAAGATGATTGAATACTTCATCTGGTCTTATAAAAAACTTCGCGAAACACTTTATACTTAAATAAGATTGATGGCGGACTAAATATCCCTAACCTCCTGGACTACTATAGGGCAGCACATCTCACACGCATCATAGCTTGGAACCATTCTTTTCCTTCCAGGTTATGGGTGCAAATTAAAGCCAATTTAGTAAATGTAATTATTATGAGGGACATCTGTTGGACCCCCAAAACGACTAGGCTGGAAAAAATAAATAATAATAAATATGTTACTGCCACATTAGAGATATGGGACAAGCTGATCAGATACCCCAATTATATTTCAACACCAGTATATCCTCTAACTCCACTTCTGGGCAACCATCTGTTTCTCCCGCATCACACCTTCACTTTCAACACACTGAAAACAGAGCATAAAAATCTCTCCCTCATCCTATTGATGGAAGGAACACAAATTAAAGATCGAGTAGCACTTAATGACACTTTAGGACCTCCATTTCATAGGTGGTACTCATATCCCCAAATAAGACACTCAATAATTACTAGCCCACACAAGAAAGATATATTTCGCCCTCTAAAATCCTTTGAAAATCTATGTATGCAGTCATCCATAAAAAAATCTCACCTTTCAATGGTATATAAAATACTAAGGGGGCACTTTCCCACAAAAAAAAACCAACATATCTTATTAAATGGGAAGCAGAACTAAATAACCAGTTTTCAGAAAAAAATTTGAAGCGCTGTTTCAAAATTACACATTCTTCGTCTGTCTCATTAGCATTGGCGGAACTTAATTATAAGATAATATCACGCTGGTATTTAGCACCTCATAGGATTAGGGAAATTTTCCCTGGGGCATCCTCAAGTTGCTGGAGGAGATGCGGAGGAGAGGATACACACTTACATCCTTCTGGGATCAGATTGAAAGATGCATTAATCATGTAATAGGCCTGAACATTTTCCTCAGCCCCGAACTCATTCTCCTTAACCTAATACCACCTATTGGTTGTTTATACCGCACTAAAGTACTACAACTCATGTTAACAAGTGCCAAACACCTTATTCCAAGGATTTGGAAACAACAAAAACCACCTACCTTCTCTCAATGGTTATCTGAAATGGATCATGTCTTAACTTTAGAAAAGATGCATTACTGTTTCATAGGAAAACGGAACTTCATTCTAGATATATTTTTTCTGTGGGATCAGAGACTAGAAATGTTGTGATAGAGATTAAGACTCTGTGATTAAAATTATCTTGATCTTGTATGTATAGGACTTGTTTTTTCTTTATTTTCCCTACCCTATTACTTTCCAGAAAAATTGGTTGTATATGAGTCATTATGTACTTGAAAGTAATAACTATTGTATTAATATTTGCTACTAATTCTGTATGACAGACTATAGTCCTGTTATTTTGTTTATGAACAACCTTAATAAAAATCATATAACAGAAAAAAGCACTTCAAGCGTCCAAAGGTTCCAACCGGTTTCCCCTAAAGTCTCTCTGATATGCACTGCCTGCAGATGTTTCACAGTGTAGAGCAAACAGGAGCCGGCAAACGTTGATAGTAGGTAGTAGTCACCCGTGTATCGATAACACTACAGGTGCTCAGGTAGTCAAAATTTCTCAACGCATTTCACATGAATCTTGTTCAGGTGAAACACGTTGAGGAATTTTGGACTACCTGAGCTCAAGTGGGCCTCTTAATTTGCACTCCATTCGTAATCTGGCCCTCAGTGTAGACATACGATAGTCAACCAATGAATGTTCTCCAACTTAAAGGGGCGACAAGACACATTTAACGGGACATGAAACCCAAAAAATTCCTGAGCTTACATGCTTGCTTTTCAACAAAAGATACCAAGAGAACAAAGAAAATTTGATAATATAAGTAAATTAGAAAGTGGTTTAAAATGGCATGCACTATCTGAATACTGAAAGAAACATGCAGAGTTTCATATCCCTTTAATTCATATAGGGCTAGATTACAAGCGGAGCGCTAATTTAAATAAAACAGTCATTACAAGTTTAACCAGGGATCAGAGTCTTTTATTTTTTTATGAAAATAAAATTTGATTTTTTTAAATAAAAAAATACTAAACAGAGCAGTTTCTAGGGATTAAAAGTAGCAACTGAAAAAGCGGCACTGAAAAAAAAAACAGCACTGAAAAATGCCTTGACATAGCAATTAATGTGAACTTTGTGGTCCCTGTAAATATATATGTATATGCATATATACATATATATTTATGTATTAATTTGTGTATATGCACATATTAGCACATAAATAGCATTTCATTTTGGCTATTTTTTTATTTTGTTAACTGCTGATTGGTGGCTGCACATAATGTATATACTCTTGTTATTGGTTGGGTTGGCCAAAACAATCGTCTGGGGTTGCCATTTCCCTTGTTCAGAAGAGAATCGCCTTTTATTTCGGTGCTGGATTGACCTTGCTAGACGGGACCAGACTGATACACTTTAGAAAAGTTCTCCTTTGTGAAAAGCACAAATGGGCTAAAAGAGGCTGCTCCCAGGTGGTAACTCGCCATAGAACAAGCTGTTGTTGCGCTTCTCTTTCTGTATGCTCTTGTTATTGTTTAACCAGATGTGATCAGCCAGCTACCAGTAGCGCATTGTTGCTCCTTCATAAAAACAATACCACATTTGATAATATATGTAAAGTGTAAAGTTGTTTAAAATTGTATGCTCCATCTGAATCATGAAAGAAACATTTTAGGTTTCATGTACCTTTAACTTTTGCTTAGTTTGGTTAGGACTACTTAAAATAATTAATTGCAGATGGTTGTTATTTATATTTAATCAATATATAGCACATTGTTTACGGTGATGTTATATTTTGAATTAATTTGTAACTTTGTAATATGTTTTAGTAAATTATTTTTATATAAAGGGACATCAAACCCATTTTTATTTTGTGGTTCAGATAAAGCATACAATTTTAAACAACTTTCCAATGTTCTTTTATTAATAAACTAGTGTTAAAGCTCGTATACACGGGCCAAAATGTTTAAAGAAAGAAATATACCTATCCCTATCCTTATATCCATCTATCCCTATCCCTCTATCCCTATCCTTCTATCCATCTATCCCTATCCTTCTATCCCTATCCTTCTATCCATCTATCCCTATCCCATATCCCTCTATCCCTATCCTTCTATCCATCTATCCCTATCCTTCTATCCCTATCCTTCTATCCATCTATCCCTATCCCTCTATCCTTATCCTTCTTTCCATCTATCCCTATCCCTTTATCCATCTATCCATCTCCCTCTATCCTTATCCCTCAATCCCTATCCCTCTATCCCTAATACCTCCTATCCCTATCCCTCAATCCATCTATCCCTCTATCCATTTATCCCTATCCCTCTATACTGTATATAGACTATCCATCTCCCTCTATCCCTCTCCCTCTATCCTTATCCCTCAATTCCTATCCCTCTATCCCTAATACCTCCTATCCCTATCCCTCTATCCATCTATCCCTCTAACCATCTATCCCTCTCCCACTATCCCTCTCCCTCAATCCTTATCCCTCTATCCCTATCTTTCTATCCCTATCCCTCTATCCATATCCCTCTATCCCTTTATCTTTATTTTTCTGCAGTGTAGGATCCCCCTAACCCTCCAACCTCCCTGATTTCCCCTCAAAGAGCTCTCTAATCCTCCCCCCTCTAACTATTGCGACCATCTTAGGTCCTGGCAGCTGTCTGCCATTACCTATAAACCCCTTTTTTAATTATTATTTTTTTCTGTAGTGTAGTGGTCCCACCACTTCCCCCATCCCGTGATTGCCATTTAGTACCCCCTGCACCCCCAAATCCCTTTTCTGTAGTGTAGTTGCCCCATCCCTCAATGTCCCATTTTTTTTATGTAGCAACCATTTTTCTGTAGTGTAGTTGCCTCATCCCTCCCTGTCCCTTTTTTTTTCTGTAGCATAGGGCCCTCCCTCCCCATCCCTCCCCCTTCCACTGCTGAGCCACCCACCCACTACCCGCCTCCCGCCCACACCTCCCGCCCAAACCAGCAGAAGACAGACGGTGACACACACAGTGTCACCGTCTGTAACGATCAGGCATCTGCCCTCATATAGAGACGAAGTACCGATCACGCTCCAGCTCCAAATGCGGCAGATGCCTGAGGCTTCAGGAGCTCCAGCTCTAGGTTGTAACATAACAGCTGAGAGTGCTGGAGCTTCCTGAAGCTGTCTCGCGCTGCAGGCAAACGCCTGGTATGTTTGTCCTTGCGCAGTCTCTACTGCGCATGACAGCTTCGGACAAACATACTTGGTGTTTTATTATATAGGATGCTCTTCTTTCTTTTGGTACTTCGTTGAAAAAGCAGGGACATAAGCTCAGTAGAGTGCACGTTTCTGGAGCAGTACATGGCAGCATTTATGCATAAATATTGTTGCTATTTCCTGCCATGTAGTGGTCCAGACACCTACAGTACCTAGGCATCTCTTCAACAAAGAATACCATGAGACTGAACTAAATTTGATAACAGAAGTAAATTGGAGACTTTTGTATGTTCTGTCTGAATAACAAAATACATTTTTTGTCCATTTAACATTAGATTTTTACTTTGGTACCTCATATAAATTTGTAGACTTGATTAATTAACACTTTTTGAACTAAAAGAGGAGCAGTAATACTATATAGACTCTCATGTTTCTAGTTTCCATTTTTTTGAGAATCTGTTGACAATTGTAGTAAAATAAAGCACAGGTTCACAGTTTCACAACATCTCTGTGTCCGTCACCATTATGAAATATATCATTTCCCCCCACAAACTAGAAAGGAGGAACTCACCTTTGTGCAAGTCACAATGAACCTGTGTAGCACATAGCATATCAATGATTCCCAGGTACACAACATCAATGTTTTCTCTTTTAAAATTCAAGCATCACTGAAATGTGTTCTTATATGATAACAGTCCATTATAGATACTGGTGCTAGAAGCAATCATAAAACAGAAAGTGTGGTTTATGCCCTGTGATATGAAATAATCTCAATAGATTTAGTATCCCTACCTGCCAAGGCTGCTACTGATATAAATTAACTGCATGGCATGCCAGGCTCAGCAGTGACTGCATGACAGTGCACTGTGGTGTCCTCACGTTTATCAACAAGTATGTATGAAAATGTAAATTGCTGTGAGATTTCAGTTACCGAAGGAAATAATTAATATGTCAATCAAACACTTAGTTGAGTTAGTCTTGCTGTTTTGCTGTTTCCTCTTTTTGTGTCAGCTCTATGTTCATTGTATTAAAAAATATAAAGATTTAAAGGGACATGAAACCCACATTTTTTCTTTTATGATTTAGAAAGAGCATGCCATTTTAAGCAACTTTCTAATTTACTTCTATTATCTAATTTGCTTCATTCTCTTGATATCACTTGCTGAAAAGCATATCTAGAAATGCTCAGTAGCTGCTTATTGGTTGCTGCACATAGAGGCCTCGTGTGATTGGCTCACACATGTGCATAGCTATTTCTTCAACAAAGGATATCTAAAGAATTGAGCAAATTAGATAATAGAAGTAAATTGGAAAGTTGTTTAAAATTACACGCCCTATCTGAATCATGAACGTTTAATTTTGACTAGACTGTCCCTTTAAGGAACATTTAAGTCAATAGTAAACTTTCACAATTCTGATAGAGTATGCAATTAAATAAAAGATCCAGTTTACTTTTATTTTAAAATGTATGTTTTTCTCTTGGTACCCTTTCTTGAAACATAGCTAATTTCCATTAGAACATACCGTCTCAGAAATGTGCATGTGTTGTGAGCAGTAAATGGCAGCATTATTTGAAACAATGTTTTACATTGTTGCAAACACTGCTGTATACCCCTGTGTCCGCGCTAGCCTTCAGGCTTGCTGGACACAGGAGTTAAGAAGCCTCCTCATACGATCGGGTTGATTTACACCCCCTACTAGCGGCCAATCTGCAGTGGGCGGCATTGGACAAGCAGTTCACCAGAACTGCTTATGCAATGATAAATGCCGTCAGCGTATGCTACATTGGATCATGTCCGCCAGACACTTGATAAATCAGCCCCTAAATGTGTAAGACATAACATATGATGCCATGCTGTAACAATATACATTCAAGCCAGACCAAGGTGAAACACCAAGAAGACACAAATAAGACCGCTGCTCCTTAACTCGTACGCCTCCTCTGAGGTGGCAGACGTCAATCCCCTCAATCTCATACAATCGGGTTGATTGACACTCTCTGCCAATCTGCAGGGGGTGGAATTGCACAAGCAGTTCACCAGAACTGCTTGTGCAATGATAAATGCCGACAGCGTATGCTGTCAGCATTAATCGATGTCTGGAGGACATCAATGTCAGCATTAATGTCTAGTAATGGAAGTGTCTGTTATTATAAATATTGAAAATGGACTGTCTGTAGTTTCAACAACATATCAAATGGCATGGGAAAAAAAAACTTTTAAAGGGACTTTTTTAATTCATCACTTTATTTATTTACCTAAATTTATAATTTACCTATTATCTTTAAGGGACAGTCTAGTCAAAATTAAACTTTCATGATTCAGATAGAGCATTCAATTTTAAACAACTTTCCAATTTACTTTTATAATCAAATTTGCTTTGTTCTCTTGGTATTTTCTGTTGAAAGCTAAACCTAAGTAGGCTCATGTGCTAATTTATAAGCCCTTGAAGGCCGCCTCTTATCTCAGTGCATGTTTACAGTTTTTCACAACTAGACCATGCTAGTTCATGTGTGCCAAATAGATAATGTGTTCACTCACTTGGAGTTATTTATGAGTCAGCACTGATTAGCTAAAATGCCCCTCTGTCAAAAGAACTGAAATAAGGGGAAAGTCTACAGAGGCTTAGATACAAGGTAATCACATAGGTAAAAAGTGTATTACTATAACAATGTTGCAGGTAGATTACGAGTCATGCGCGCTATAGGGAATTTAGCGAACACAACAAAAGTTGCTTTATTTTACCCTCTATAGCGCTGCCATTAGTTTTGAAAACAGCCGCCTTGTGCGTGCGATATGGTTGCATTGATCTCCATACCACACAGAATACAAGCGCTGTTAAGACGTGTTCGTGCACGCTTTCCCCATAGACATCAATGGGGAGAGCGGGTTAGAAAAAAACCTAACACCTGCGATTGCAGAATGAAAAGCTCCGTAACGCAGCCCCATTGATGTCTATAGGGAAAAAAAGTTACGTTTAAACCTAACACCCTAACATAAAACTCACGTCTAAACACCCCTAATCCGCTGCCCCCGACATCGCTGACACCTACATTATGTTATTAATCCCTAATCTGCCGCTACCGATATCACCGCCACCGAAATAAAGCTATTACCCCTAATCTTCCACTCCCAATATCGCCGCCACTATACTAAAGTTATTAACCCTATTCCCCTGCACCCCAACATCGGCCACACTATAATAAAGATATTAACCCCCTATTCCGCCGCTCCCTGACATCGCTGCCACTGAATAAAGTTATTAACCCCTAAACCTCTGGCCTCCCACATCACTACAATTAAATAAACCTATTAAACCCTAAACCGCCAGCCCCCCACATCGCAATAACCTAAATTAAACTATTAACCCCTAAACCTAACCGTAACTCTAACCCTAAACCTAACCCTAAGCCTAACAGCCCCTAACTTCAACATAATTAAAATAGAGCTAAATTAAAGTTACAATAATTAACTAAATAATACCTATTTAAATCTAAATACATACTTACCTGTGAAATAAAACCTAAGCTAGCTACAATATAACTAATAGATATATTGTAGCTAGCTTAGGTTTTATTTTTGTTTCACAGCTAAGTTTGTATTTATTTTAACTAGGTAGACTAGTTAGTAAATAGTTTTTAACTATTTGCTAACTACCTAGTTAAAATAAATACAAACTTACCTGTGAAATATAACCTAAGCTGCCTTACACTAAAACCTAACATTACAAAAAAATAAAAAACACTCGCCTAGATTACGAGTCTTGCGTTATGAGCTGTGCAGTGCTAATGTGCAGTTTTTTTCTCACCGCTCACTTACCTACAGCGCTGGTATTACGGGTTTTTCTAAACCCGGCGTTAAAAGGCAAGAAGTGATCTTAGAGCAAAATTGTGCTCCATACTGCACTCCAATACCAGCGCTGCTTAAAGGGACAGTATACACTCATTTTCATATAACTGCATGTAATAGACACTACTATAAAGAATAAGATGCACAGATACTGATATAAAAATCCAGTATAAAATGGTTTAAAAACGTACTTAGAAGCTTTAAGTTTAGCTCTGTTGAAAAGGCAGTTGGAAAGCCCACTGTAAGTGGGAAATAAGACACTCCCCCCTCCCCCTTCTTTTGCATATGAAAAGACCCTTTACACAAACAGGAGCAAGCTGGAGAAGGTAGCTGACGGTATTCAAATAAAACTTTGGGGCTTGGTTAGGAGTCTGAAAATCAGAGCAATGTTCTTTAAAAATAAGCAAAATTATACATTTTTAAAAAAAACAAACTTTATGGGCTTTATAAATAGATCATCTACAAAACATTTATGCAAAGAAAAAATGAGTGTATAATGGCCCTTTAAGTCAGCGGTGAGATGGTTGTACGTGCTCGTGCACGATTTCCCCATAGACATCAATGGGGAGAGCCAGCTGAGAAAAAGTCTAACACCTGCAAAAAAGCAGCGTAAATCTCAGTAACGCAGCCCCATTGATTCCTATGGGGAAACACATTTTATGTCTACACCTAACACCCTAACTTGAACCCCGAGTCTAAACACCCCTAATCTTACACTTATTAACCCCTAATCTGCCACCCCCGACATCGCCGACACCTGCATTATACTTATTAACCCCTAATCTGCCGCTCCGGACATCGCCGCCACCTACATTATATTTATTAACCCCTAATCTGCTGCCCCAACATCGCTGACAAATACCTACATTTATTAGCCCATAATCTGCCGCCCCCAACGTCACTGCCACTATATTAAATGTATTAACCCCTAAATCTAAGTCTAACCCTAACACCCCCTAACTTTAAATATAATTTAAATAAATCTATATAAAATTCCTATCATTAACTAAATTATTCCTATTTAAAACTAAATACTTACCTATAAAATAAACCCTAAGCTAGCTACAATATAACTAATAGTTACATTGTAGCTAGCTTAGGGTTTATTTTTATTTTACAGGCAAGTTTGTATTTTTTATTTTATTTTTTTATTTATATTTTTTATTGAAGTTACAAAAGAATACAGCAAAACAAATTTGTCCATAGATAAAAATGACATAGGGCTAGGGTATGCATTGCAACTAGGTATACAGTACAATATAAATAATAGTTTACTTTCTAAGACATCAGTACTGTGCTCTGACACAGTAAAACATGTATACAATTGGTGGGGGAACAATGTGCCAAAAACATGAAGCTGTGACTAGCCGATTTAGTGCTTGTATGGAGATATAATATTCTGGCATTTGAGAGGAATATATATAAATTAGATCTCCTACCATATAACCCTAAAAGTACATAGTAGAGTTAGGACTAGCTCTATAGGAACTTCAGTTTTATATTATATAAGATAAAAAGAATAGAGAAATGATCCCCATATTGCCATAAAATACGCTCTTTTGTCTAGCCAAGTTTATTTAAAGCATAGGGGGTTGGCTTTTGGGTCTGGTCACTCCTGGACCAGAGTGTATAAGGAGAGAGAGAGTAGAGTCAACGGGCAAGAGCCGTTCAAAAAGATAGAGGGGGAAATGGTGGGGGGGGGGGAGATGGGAGGAAATGTGGGGGAGGAGGCAAGACTTTTAAATTGACATGGAGTTGAGGTTTGTAAGATGAGAAAGGTAGATTGACTATGAGGATGTGGATAGAGAGATGCCTAGTACTACCCCTGTTTTCAAGCTATACTAAGAGTATCTAGTGCTTAACTACCCTAGAGGTCACTGTGTGCCCCACAACAGGTAGGACTTGTGTTATCCTCTGGACTTTACGGAATATGCAGTGAGGACCACATATAAATACATACAATGCCTGGCTGGAAAGCAATATTATATAAGCTGAGGAAAACTGAACTATAAGCTAGTAGATACGCCTTTTGTGTAGTTAAGAGGTAGTTCAAATCACATCAAACAAAATAAATAATTCCTACAATAAATTTAGCGCCAGTGTGAGTCGCATGAGGATGTGTGCTATTATTGATAGCATGGGCTGTTATATAGTATAAAAACTAGCTTAGTTATTCAGTAGTGTCAAAGAAGTTAGGAGCCCCATATTACACTGATGTGTCACTTCCAGACAATTAGGGTTGTCGTGGTTTGAGGGTGAGGGGATAGGGATAGATAAGCAAATGTAGCTAAGTCCCTTGAGTGGGATCTGTCTGTCAGGAGATTACTTCGTATAACCTGCTGTTGCATTATGAGAGGGAGCCCAATAATCCCTCTGGAAGCTGAGATCCCCTATGTGAATGCTTACCCGGTCTATGAATCTTTAAAGTAGGCTTACTGCATTCTAGTTCCCTAATCTAAGTATATATTTATTTTAACTAGGTAGAATAGTTACTAAATAATTATTAACTATTTACTAACTACCTAGCTAAAATAAATACATATTTACCTGTAAAATAAAACCTAACCTAAGTTACACTAACACCTAACACTACACTACAATTAAATAACTTACCTAAATTAAATACAATGAAATAAATTAAATACAATTAGCTAAATTACCAAAAAAAACAAAAAAACAAACACTAAATTACAGAAAATAAAAAAACAAATTACAAGATATTTAAACTAATTACACCTAATCTAAGAGCCCTATAAAAATAAAAAAGCCCCCCCAAAATAATAAAACCCCCTAGCCTAAACAAAACTATCAATAGCCCTTAAAAGGGCCTTTTGCGGGGCATTGCCCCAAAGAAATCAGCTCTTTTACCTGTAAATAAAAATACAAATACCCCCCCCAACAGAAAAACCCACCACCCACACAACCAACCCCCCAAATAAAAGCCTTTACGCATATAGATACCACTTTGAGATAATTAAGTGGCTCGATGCACCTCACCTACTATCACAATTTTCACAATTGATCTTGATAAAGGCCTACAGGGCTGAAACGCGTAGACTTGCTCATTCCTATTTGACTTTTTGACAAAATTGTGATAGTAGGTGAGGTACATCGAGCCACTTAATTATCTCAAAGTGGTATCCATATGCGTAATTCCTTACCCAGGATCTATTCACTTAACATTTGTCTTAAGATAGCTTAAACTAAAACATTGCCAGTTTCGGACCACACACGATTCACATTTGTGATTTGGAATCTGACCTTCAACACCGGAACAGGTAGTAGGACCTAGAGGTGCAGCCAGAACTTGTATTGTAGCTGCCAGCAAACACCTCGGTCCCAGTATCTACCTGTGATACATCTCTAACATCGGAAGCTGTCTTTCCCGGTCTACAAACTGTTACCTCCTAGCTGCTTGCTTTTGGTCCGATAAACGCTAGTGAGATACTCCTGCCTCTTGAGGCCACTTCATCTGGAGTCACGGTAACACCATAAACATTAACACGGAGGATAAACATTTAACCCGTGGTTATCACTGTTAGCAAAGATACGGACATTTGCTCCAATTAAGCATCGATCGCTAATGTATTATAGCACTTTATCATCAGTATAACGTTTTTATCCTTGTTTTTATCTATTTCTACATGTTATTTAATATATTGTTTAATCAACTGTACCACATTGTATAATTAACTGTACTAGATGCCGGCATCCTACTAGTATATTATATTTATTACCGATATTATCCCTATTTGCATTTATAAAATAATTATTTTATTATATCCATCGATATCAATTTATTATTTCAATCCCACAATACATATGTCTGCCCACAGGTATTTTAAATAGTTCTACATCTGAACTTCCTTTTTTTCTTAGATACATATCTTTGAGTTGGCAACATTTGTTGCTTGTTAGCACTGATCACTTAGATATATTTATCTTCTCAGGTGAGCTGCACACACACACTTATATATCTTATTATTATTCTCTATGCTTTGTTAGCGCTATCCCTACCCTCTTTTGTTTGTTAGTGTAACTTAGGTTAGGTTTTATTTTACAGGTAAATTTGTATTTATTTTAGCTAGGTAGTTAGTAAATAGTTAATAACTATTTAGTAACTATTTTACCTAGTTAAAATAAATACAAACTTGCCTGTAAAATAAAATTAAACCCTAAGCTAGATACAATGTAACTATTAGTTATATTGTAGCTAGCTTAGGGTTTATTTTATAGGTATTTAGTTTTAAATAGGAATAATTTAGGGAATGATAGTAATTTGTATTGAGATTTATTTAAATTATATTTAAGTTAGGGGGTGTTAGGGTTAGACTTAGGTTTAAAGGGTTAATAAATTTAGAATAGTGGCGGCGACTTTGGGGATGTCAGATTACGGGTTAATAAATGTAGGTAGGTGGGGGCGATGTTGGGGGCAGCAGATTAGGGGTTAATAAATATAATGTAGGTGGCGGCGATATCCAGAGCAGAAGATTAGGTGTTAATAAGTATAATGTAGGTGGCGGCGATGTTGGGGGCAGCAGATTAGGGGTTAATAATATTTAACTAGTGTTTGCGAGGCGGGAGTGCGGCGGTTTAGGGGTTAATATGTTTATTATAGTGGCAGTGATGTCCTGAGCAGCAGATTAGGGGTTAATTTTTTTTTTTATTGTTTGCAATATGGGAGGGCCTCGGTTTATGGGTTAATAGGTAGTTTATGGGTGTTAGTGTACTTTTTAGCACTTTAGTTATGAATTTTATGCTACAGCGTTGTAGTGTAAAACTCATAACTACTGACTTTAGAATGCGTTAGGAATCTTGGAGGTAGAGGGTGTACCGCTCACTTTTTGGCCTCCCAGGACAAACTCGTAATACCGGCGCTATGCAAGTCACATTGAAAAAAGACTTTACGAAATTTACGTAAGTTGATTCGCGTTAAGGCCAAAGAAGTATACAGTACACCTATACCTGCAAGACTCGTAATACCAGCGGGCGTTAAAAAGCAGCGTTAGGACCTGTTATTGCTTCTTTTTAAGCTTACCGCAAAACTCGTAATCTAGGCGACTGTAATTACAAAAATTTAAAAAAAAACTACCATTACAAAAAATAACAAACGAAATTATCCAAAACAATAAAAATTATTCCTATTCTAATACCCTTTTTAAAAAAAAAAAAAAAAAAAAAAAACGACCCCAAAATAAAAACCCCTAATCTATAATAAACTACCAAGGGCCCTTAAAAGGGCCTTTTGTAGGGCATTACACTAAAGATCTCTTTCTAAAGAGCTCTTTTCCTACAAAAGAAAAACAAACACCCCCTAACAGTATACAAACCCCCACCCCCCAAACCCACAAAATAAAAATAAAGTAAAACCTAATCTACCCATTGCCCTGAAAAGGGCATTTGTATTGACATTGCCCTTAAAAATGAATTTAGCTCTTTTTCCTGCCCAGCTCTTTTAAGAAATGCCCAACCCCTAATCTAAAAATAAAACCCCACCCCAAAATCGAAAAAAAAAAACCCATTACACAAAATAAAAAAAAAAATATCCAAAATAATAACAATTATTCCTATTTTAATACCCATTTAAAAAAAAAAAAAAAAACACTCCAAAATAAAAGAAACCTAATCTAGAATAAACTACCAATAGCCCTTAAAAGGGCCTTTTGTAGGGCATTGCCCTAAGTTAAACAGCTCTTTTACCTGAAAAAAATACAAAGACCCACTAACATTACAAACCCCCCCAAACCCACAAAATAAAAAAACTATCTAAAAAAACCTAATCTACCCATTGCCCTGAAAAGGGCATTTGTATGGGCTTTGCCCTTAAAAGGGCATTTAGCTCTTTTAAGAAAAGCCCAAACTCTAAACTAAAGAAAAACCCCTCCCAAAAAAAACCTTAAAAAAACCTAACACTAACCCATCTTTAGGTACTTACAGTTGCTGAAATCCCGCTTGAACAATCTTCATCCCGGTGGCTACATCTTTATCTAGGCGGCTCTATCTTCATCCCTGTGGCGTCTTCTATCTTCATCCCGGCAGCGCGGATCCTGAAGACATCTGGCGTGGAGCATCCTCTTCATACGGTCGCTGCCATATACTGAATCTTCAATGCAAGGGACGCGATTCAAAATGGCGTGCTTTGCATTCCTATTGGCTGATTTGATTCAGCCAATAGGCGTCCTTTGCATTCCTATTGGCTGATTTGATTCAGCCAATAGGATGAGAGCTTCTGAAATTCTGTTGGCTGTTCAAATCAGCCAATAGAATTTCAGTAGCTCTCATCCTATTGGGTGATTTGAACAGCCAATAGCTTTTTGTTATAAGAATCCATATAGAAAAGCGCTCTTAGACCACAGCATGTAAAAGATGAAAAAGTTTATTGGAACATCTTAAAAACAAGTAAATAGTCCTGAAATAGACATCATAAAATCCAGGTTGTGTTGCAGGTGCACAGAGCAGACATGTTTCGTGCTCCAACAGCACTTGTTGACTGCTTACCTGTGCACCTGCAAAGACCTGCCTTTTAATCTGTAAATCTCTTAAAGTGATATTGTTCACATTTGCAACCTGGAAACCCTTTTTGTGATAACTGGTATTATCATACCTTTATAACAAACTCTATTTAGTTAATATATAGCATCATGAAACAGAATAATAATAGAGCACATTATGAATTATAAAGATTGTTAATAGTCATAAATATATAGTATATCTTCTTAAATTTTCTTAAACCTAAATTGAGGCTTATTTTTACAAACTTAACAATAAGGTATTATACAAACAGATCAAGATCTCTACTTTTATTTATGCCTAAAGGGTAACTAGTTTGTAGGGTAAAAATCCAAAAGATTTCTCTCTTGTCTAGGCTCATTTCCCTATTACCTCCTCTTCTCCATACAGGAACAAAATCTATACCTTGCACCGTAAGTGCACTGACATCTGAATTATGGAGATCCCTGAAATGTCTGGCTACAGGGGTATCTGATTCTTCATCTTCTATACTACGGAGGTGCTCTAGAAATCTCTCTTTGAGAGGTCTTTTAGTTTTACCAGTATATTGTTTGGAACAGAGTTTGCATGTGAGGAGATATACTACATGTGTAGTTGAGCAATTTATTGAGAAATTGATTTTATGCTGATTATGGGTTATAGACGAGGTCACCATATCTCCCTCAGTAACAAAACCACATGTTATACAAATTGGCCTCCTACACTTAAAAAAGCCTTTTCTTCTCTGGAGCAAGCTCTTGTGGGACATAGGCTTAAGATCAGATGGGGATAGATAATTAGAAAGAGTCTTTCCTCTTTTAGGTATAAAACTAGAGCCATCTTTCATAATTTCTTTTAGAATAGGATCTGAATATAAGATGGGAATAGAGTCTCTAACAATATTACATATTTTGTTGAACTCCAAACTATAGTTGGTAATGAATTTCAATTTTTGATCATTCCCATAACCTCTGCTTGAGCTCTTCTTGTATTCTAACAATTTCTCTCTGGGAATGTTATCTACAATATGTTTGGCTTTAGATAGAACATCTTCTGTATAACCTCTACTTTTAAGCCTTTGTAGTGCTAGAGTAGCCTGTTTTTGATAATCTTCCTCAGTTGAACAATTTCTTTTTATTCTGATCAATTCCCCCTTAGGAATTCCTTTGACCACATGTCTTGGATGACAAGAATCATATTTAAGAATTGTATTGCCTGCTGTTGGCTTTCTAAACATAGTAGTATTAATGCTATGTTCATTCTCATCAGTAGTAATGGTCAAATCAAGGAAATTAATGCTAGATGTACTGTGTTCAATGGTAAACTTAATACCACATTAATTAATCTTTAAATATTGACAAAATTTTTCAGCTTCTACAGCGTCCCCATCAAATATAAATAGAAGATCATGTATATAGCAAAAAAATGCAATAATCTGATGTTAGGTTTTTGTTATAGTTAGGTTTTTTTATTTTGGGGGGTTGGTTGGGTGGTTGGTTTTGGATTTTACTGACTGGGGTGTTTGTATTTTTTTACAGGTAAAAGAGCTGTTTAACTTAGGGCAATGCCCTACAAAAGGCCCTTTTAAGGGCTATTGGTAGTTTATTGTAGGCTATGGTTTTTATTTATTTTGGGTGGGCTTTTTTATTTTGATAGGGCGATTAGATTAAAAGTGAAAAGCAAACCAATCATCTCCAATACAATATTTAAGGATATATGTGATCCATTAAGTATTCCTCAATCTTAGTGATTTAAGTGGTTCACATGGTATCTTGCCTCAAAAGAAACATCTCCCTCCATCCAAGCAGGGGTTGCGAGTTCACTCCCACAAAACTTTGTATGTGGACAGATACCCGAGTGACTATACGTATGAGTAATTATTTGTGGCTTTTTAAGATTTTTATCTGTTTTTAAATAAATACAATTTACCTAAAGCAGCGACCTGTGATTGGTATTATACTGGTTACATGGCAGTATAAAACCAGGTGTGCGGCGGGACCAACAGTGTGAATATTATCTACCGTTTAAAAAAATGTATTGCACTATTTTTTTTTCTAGTTTCTTTTGAGGCAAGATACCACGTGAACCACTTGAATCACTAAGATTAAGGAATAATTCATGGATTACATATGTCCCTAAATATTTTATTGGAGATTGTTTATTGGTTTACTTTTCACTTTTTATCTTTATTATTTATTATTATACCAAGTGAATGTTGTACTTATTTGTTTATTAGGGCTATTAGATTAGGTGTTATTCTTTTTTATTTTTGATAATTTCGTTTGTTATTTTTTTGTAATTTAGTATTTTTTATTTTTTGTAATTAGATAGTTTGTAATTTTTAAAGTAGTGTTAGGATTTTTTTAATGTTTATTTTATTTTCTTTAATTGATAATTAGTTTAATTTTAGTTTAATAGTTATATTAGTTTAATTTTACAGGTAAGTTTTAATTTAAGATAGGGAAATAGTAATTTAAATATAAAGTTAGGGGGGGCGTTAGGTTTAGGGGTTACTAGTTTAAATTAGTTTATTGTAATGTGGGGGCTTTCAGTTTAGGAGTTAATAGTTTAATTTAGTATATTTTGTTGTGGGGGGCTTGCGGTTTAGGGGTTAATAGGTTTATTATACTGACGGCGGTGTCGGGAAGCGGCGGAATAGGGGTTAATAACTTTAGTATTGTGGGGCGATGTGGGCGGACAGCAGATTAGGGGTTAATAATATTTAAATAGTGTTTGCTATGCGGGAGGGTGACGGTTTAGGGGTTAATAACTTTATTATAGTGGTGATGATGTTGGGGAGCGGCAGAATAGGGGTTTATACATTTTATTAGTGGCAGCGATGTCGGGAGCGGCAGATTAGGGGTTAATAACATTAATATAGTATTTGTGAAGCGGGAGGGCCTTGGTTTAGGGGTTAATAGGTAGTTTATGGGTGTTAGTGTACTTTGTAACACTTAAGTTATGAGTTTTATGTAACAGTTTTGTTGCTTAAACTCATAACTACTGCTCTGAGATGGCGGTACGGATCTTGTCGGTATAGGCTGCAATGCAAGCTCTTTAGCATCACTGCAAAACTCGTAATGGCTGCGCTATGGAAGTCCCATGAAAAAACGTCATTTTTACGTGTTCGGGACTGACGTTGTGTTACAGGCTAAAAGGCTTGCGGTACAGCTATACCGACAAGACTTGTAATATCTACAGTGCTGTTTTAACGCTGAAATGACCATTTTTCAGCGTTAAAACACGAACGCAAAACTTGTAAATCTAGGTGTTGGTTATGCAAAACTGGGTAATAAAGGGATTATCTTTTGAAACAATAAAAATTCTCAAGTAGACTGTCCCTTTAAGAATTTGATGCATTTATATACTACATTCAGTTCTCTCACTTGCACCCTTCATTGTGTAGTTCAGCTTTTCATGAGCATCAAACAATAGGCCCCATGCACTAAGGGAACTTGGGAACTTGCCTGCCCATCTCTGCGGCCAGCAGACACTGTACGTCCCCTACCTATTGTTACAAATGCACAGGGCCTATCAATCACCCCAAACAAACGAGAGGTTAAAAAGCAGCAGTTGTAAGGCTGCTGCTTTGTCAATTGCAATATACAGACTCACATTAGCAAACCGCTCCAAACAGCCTCTGATGGTTAGAACATGGAGCCTGGTATGTTTGGGTTCTATTGTAGTTACATTGTTTATTTTTTTATTTATGTACAGGTATTTTATTTTTTCATATTTCAACTCTTGGTTAGATGTGACATACAGTGTGTGTGTGAGCACATATGTATATTTCATGTGCACATCAATAGGTCAGCAGAGTAAAGCGTCAAGCAGGTAAAACAGGGTACTCACATCTCGCTGCAGCACTCGGTTGTGCAGATAGATGACGATAATAAACGCTTAATATACAGATGTAATTAACATTGTGCTGATCATAACCACACCTCCGAAGTACTGATTGATTACATAAGTGAATTTAAAGTAGCTGTATATGTGGGTCAAACATGCCTGATGAAACTGCTTCGGTCGGGAAACACGTTGCCTGTGGGGGTTTAACATATTGGGTTTCCCTCAGTTTTTGTTGTATAAATGTTTTTTTATTGATTTTAATAAATGTTTTTAATCATTGTATATCAATGCACAACAGACTCATTTCCAACTACTTTAATGTGTACAATTATCTCCTAGGGGGTTCCAGTATTTTGGGGTCATTGGGCTGGAGCACTATGTATCTCCAGTGTGCATCTACCAGCACAACAGAGTGGTGCAACAAGATGTAACTACCCTGTTTCACCTGCTTGATGTTTTACGCTGTTGAACTATTGATGTGCATATGAGGCACCTTCTTTATATTCAATAAAGGAAAACAACATCCCCACTACAGGGCTCTGTGCCGGAGCAATCCAAGCCTCACATAGGGAATCACTAAAATACTAACTATGTGACTATGTACAGTAGAGAAAAAGTAATGGTCCGTCATTGCATAAACTTACAGTGCACATAACATTAAATCTGTATACGGACCTGCACAAGTCAGAAGTTGCTGGTTTATTCTTTCTTCAGCATATTCCCTCTGAAGCCCCTTTGACCTCTGTGAAAAAGGTTCCTCCTCCACTGAATACATCATCCTGCAAACAGCTATAAGGAGTCCCAAATCCTTAGAAAAGATACAAAAAGTATATGAGTCAGGAGACTGTGTAAACTGGCTAAATCTTCCAATTTTATTTATACAAGTTTAAAGTACATCACAAATCGTGTACAAAGGACTGCAGCATTCTTACGCGTTTCGGCTCATTGCCTTACTCATGGACTGTGCCACCCCTGGTCAAACAGTCCTCTTAAGTGGTACACAATTAAAATGTAGAGAGCTTTAGATGGCAGATCATTGAACAGGTTCGGAACCCATTGAGAAGAGGGGACAGAGATCTACTGTTGCATATGCGTGAAGCTTTCTGGATATTTAAATTTAAAGCTATGGTCCCTGAAGGTCTCAATATTAATGCTGATATAATCCATTTCTGGCAATAAAAAGAGGTGATTGCTCATTTGACAATAATAGTTGCATCCTTTGACATTGTGATGTATTATGTAATGAGATCTTCTAACTTCATAAGATCATTATAGATTTGTGTGATACATAATTCTATATAGAGAAGCTTTTCTCCAAAGGCATCCGGTTATAGTGTACTGACTTGCCATGATTTGTGTTATGTATCATACAGAAGAGTAGACATTGTAACAAATTAGGTTATATCAATTGTATCTATCTGAAACTAATAGGTAGGGATTTTAACTTCTTAGCTACAGTGATGAACAGTGTAACAGTTAATTTCCTTTATATTTAACTGTAGATATGTATATACACATGTTTGGATACTTTTACATAATGTTTGTGCAGCACTACAATGCAGTGTAGTCATTTTCTGTAACATATTTGAAGGTCCTAATGGTGAATCAGATACAGTATTTAGATAAAATGTCAGATATGACAACAAAGGGTTAATGACTACTGATATGACCATGCATCACGTGGTGTTTGTGTGTTCATTTAAGAGAACTGTTTAACCAGGTGCGGCAGGGTCTATGAGTAAGGCAGTGAGCCGAAATGCGTAAGATTGCTGCTATACTCGGTACACGCTTTGTGATGTACTTTTAACTTGTACAAATAAAAGTAACGTTTTAGCCTTTTTACACAGTCTCCTGTCTTACAAACTTTCGCTACCTTATTTGTTATGTAACTTTTACACTGTGCAAAAAACTAAAAAAAATGTAACACTTCTGCTATATTATGGGAGCTAAACTAAAGTGAAAGGTATAGCTGTCAAAAAGCAGATCTGTGAATGTGCACTGCTCCTATCACTGGATGCAACAATACATGTGTTACAAGATGGCGGCTCCCAGTATAAAATGCAGATCTTTATCGACTGGATACTGTAATTAATTAATGAGAATAGCTTTAAGGAGGGCTCCAGGTACAGGAGGGGAAACACTAGCATAGTGAGTAGTACCCTGTAGCTGTACCCAGCAGTTTAATATCCTTTTAACTTTCAAGTAGAAAACAAAAAAAAAGATGTGCGTTATTAACATATTTACTGGGCATGTGCAGATTTATTAACATTAAACATTTCCCGCATAAAGGCACTCAGAAAAAGCAAACAAAATAAAGCTTAGACAAACATCTGAAAATGAGTTTACTAATAGATTAGACTTGCACTGGCAAATTACCCTCCTGCTAGGCATAGTGGAGTTTTCATGAGCCAAATATCAAACTTGATATGGAAGAGGTAATCATTATTAAAGCTAAAGGGCATTTACAAATGCAGAACAAAGGGCAACATTATAATAGTAATATTTCTAATCTGAGTCTAACCAGAAAATAATCTATACTAGAACCACTCTAATAAATACTGACATCATTTTAACCTGTTCCAATTTTTAAATAAAGAGAAACATAAGATTTGAAGATCTCCAACAGTAGTATGTGAACTATTCTGAGCTGCCTCAATGTCTATAAAAAGCAGGTGACATATGAAGAACAGCAGGACCTCTGCCTCTCAGTCATGAATATGACATATCAAGATAGCTATAATACACATTTACATGGTACAGTTAAATGAAATATATATATATATATATATATATATATATATATAAAACCAGCACACTAAATAGAAGCATACAGGAAATAAAACAGCTGCCACAATTCTGAATCAAGTAATTTAAAGTAATTGTAAACTTGCTGTTCCTGAAAATAGGTATCTAAGCAATTATCTATATTTTTATAAGTTTTATTCATCAATTTTTTGCCTTAGAGTAAAAATAAAAGTAATCCTTCCTCCATCCGCATTTGCTAATACGACTTTTTTAAATTTTTCTGACATTTAGTTTTTTTAGCCAATAGTAACGTTTGCCTTACGACACTAGAAGAAAAAAAAAGGCAAGTGGCACTGGCTGAGCTTCTTATGCGCTCTGTTTACTATCAGACTCAAGCGTGCATTCCTAGCTACATAGAGAGTGGGTGGGAAATGAATAGAAAATAAAGGAGGGGGAGGAAGCTTCTTAAAACTGTAGGATAGAAATATAAATTTTATAAATATAGAAGTAATTTTTTTTTTTAATCAGTTTAGTTACCGAGGTTAGGTAGGTTACATAAATCTGTTACAACCAGCTTCAAATTACCATCACTTTAAAGTAAAATACATAAAAGAACCAAATCCAATTAAAATGTGGATAAAGCTGTATTTGTTTATTACAGTACAGTATTTACATGTAGATACCTCTTGCTAATTAGCAACAAATTATTGTACAATTACATAATAATAATAATACAATAAGGTTAGAAACATTGTGAAATAAGAGTTAAGCAGAAAACTTAAGGGTTGTTTAATTTTTCTTTCATAATTCAGATAGAGCAAATGATTTGTTTCCAATTTACTTCTATTGTCAAATTTACTGTATTCTCTTGGTATCCATAAGCAAAAACTTGATCACAATCATAGGTTTTTTGGCTGTTTCTTGGAGCTGAGACTTTGGCATTATAGGATGTCAGGTTTCCCTGGGCCATTGTGTATACAGTGAAATCATCTCCAGCGGAACTATTCTGAAAATCTAAAGAGCGGACGAGAGTCCCTGTAATTCTGTGACATAGATTAGATAACAAGATTCGGATTACTTGTTCGTCTTTGTAAACTCCCAGGAAGTGACCTGCCTATACCAGTGACACTGTGAGTGAAGAGACACAGGTGGGAGGAGGAAAAAGACGTTGATCTTTAGCAACATGGAGCTAAGAGAACTTTACAGGTGCGTGCTGATCTAACATGCTTAAAGGGACATGAAATCCAAATATTTTCTTTCATGATTCAGATAGAAAACACAATTTTTAAAAACATTCTAATTTACTTCTATTATCTAATTTGTTTTATTCTCTTGGTATTATTTGTTGAAGGAGCAGCAATGCACTAATGGTTTCTAACTGAACACATGGGTGAGCCAATGAAAATCGATATATATATGCAGCCACCAATCAACAGCTAGAACCTAGGTTCTCTGCTGCTCCTGAGCTTGTCTAGATAAAACTTTCAGCACAGGATAACATGAGAATGAAGCAAATGAAATAATAGAAGTCAATTGGAAAGTTGTTTAAAATTGTGTTCTCTATCTGAATCACAAAAGAACAATGTAGCGTATCATGTCCGACGCACATCGATAAATGCTGACAGCATGTGCTGTCGGCATTTATCATTTCACAAGCAGTTCTTGTGAACTGCTTGTGCAATGCCACCCCCTGCAGATTCGCGGCTGCTAGCAGGGGGTGTCAATAAGACTGCATCCTCACAGTCAACGGACCAGTTATGGGGGGTGATTTATCAAGCTGAGGCGGACAGGGGTGCATATACTCACCCCTGTCCGCTTTAGCTCGCCTCTGGTGGTCTGAATTCTCCTGGAGGAATTCATCATTACACACTATCGCTATTTTGCGCTCACGTGCAATCTCACCCCCTGCCCATGCACAGCCAATCACGCACGGGCAGGAGCTGTCAAACTCCCCAGTCGGAAAAGACCGGAAGAGGTGGCGAAGAGGTTAGCAAAGCTGCGGTCTGATGACTGCAAAGCTGCGGTCTGATGACTGCTGCTTGTTAAATACAGCGTGCAGACGCCTCTATGAGTAGGAGATGAGCATAGGATTTTAGTCATTTGTGTAGCAATTTATTTTAGTTATTTTATGTAACTAATATATAAACATTTAAGTATTATTTATTTCCTATTTTGGAGAATTTTAATTTAATCAAAATTAACTCTGCACCACTCATTTTTAGGGAAATATTCAGTATACCCATCATGCCAATATACAAAGGTAATTCATATGGTTTACTAGTTATCAGGATGGAACTGGATTACTATAGGCTAATCTCACACATTTAAATGATGATTTCCTTACACACAAAAGGGGTTCATTCAAAACAACTGTAATGTAGATATTAGAGGAGTGCAACGGCCATTATATATGTCAGTTTTGGTTGGTTTCCCAGTTTGCTTAACAACCAATAACACGTTTTGCTTAGCAACTCTCTAGTTTCTATTTACTAGCTTTGCTACTTTGGCCGCAAGCAGGGGGGTGTCAATCAACCTGATCGTACTCGATTGGGTTGATTTCTGGCGATTCCTGTCTGCTCAGAGCAGGCGGACAGGGTTATGGAGCAGCGGTCTTCATGACCGCTGCTTCATAACTGCTTCATAACTGCTGTTTCTGAAGACTCGCCAGAAACACGGGCCGTCAAGCTCCTTTCAGAGCTTGATAGATAGGCCCCAGAGACTGCGACCCTTTGTCTGTGTATTAGATCAACTTTTTCCTGGGTGCGTTAGTTCTTCATTCAGATTCCAATACTGTTTGTTTCTTGTATTCATCATTGTCTACTGCCTGCCCCTGAACTTTGGACTGTGTTTGACTATTCTGTTGCCTGAAGCTTCTGTACCTTTTTTGCCCACCGGGATTGTAACCTCTGTTTATCCTGACTATTCTTGGCCTAGGGATTTCTACTCTACCTGCTCGTGACACTATAAAAATCATGTAGATGTAGACATTATAAAAGTGCACAATAAAATTTGTATTGTTAAGGTTCATCAAACATCGTAACAAAAAAAAAAAACAAGCTGGAAGCATGTGGCTCATATACACATGAATTCTATACATATGCTTATGGTTAAGGTGGCCTTGCTTGTGATACCATTGTTGCTTATTAGTCTAAATTACAAGAACAATATAAACTGATTATTTCACATGGAATACAATGTAAAAGAAGTAAAGTAGTAGGGCAAAAAAAAGTCTAAATCCAAATGAAGTAAACAAAACGTACAAATTATCCTCATAGCAATTTAAAGTGACAGTCTTGTCAAAATTAAACTTTCATGATTCAGATAGGGCATGCAATTTTAAACAACTTTCCAATTTACTTTTATCATCAATTTTGCTTTGTTCTTTTGGTATTCTTTGTTGAAAGCTAAACCTAGGTAGGCTCATATCCTAATTTCTTAGCCCTGAATGCATTTTGACATTTTTTCACAACTAGAGGCATTAGTTCATGTGTGCCATATAGATAACATTATGCTCCCGCCTGTGGAGTTACCTAGGAGTCAGCACTGATTGGCTAAAATGCAAGTCTGTAAAAAGAACTGCAAGGGCTTAGATACAAGGTAATCACAGAGGTAAAAAAAGTATATTAATATAACGGTGTTGGTTATGTAAAATTGAGGAAAGGGTAATAAAGGGATTACCTATCTTTTTAAACAATAAAAAATCTGGTGTAGACTGTACCTTTAACATTCTGCATATTGTGCATAGTTTATGAACTTTATATAGTATTTTTTATTCCTTTAAAAATTATAATAAGGTTAAGAGGTCCATTTATCATTGTGCGGACGGACATGATCCGCTATAGCAAATCATGTCCGCCGCACATCGATAAATGCCGAAAGCATACACTGTCGGCATTTATCATTGCACAAGCAGTTCTTGTGAACTGCTGGTGCAATACCGCTCCCAGCAGATTCGCGGCCAATTGGCTGCTAGCAGGGGGGTCAATCAACCCGATCGTATTCGATTGGGTTGACTTCTGTCTGACGCCTCAGAGCAGGCGGGCAGGTTATGGAGCATCATGCCAGAAACAAACTTTTCTTTATTGTGTAACCAGTGACGTTTCGGGGTTTCCCCCCCCCCCCGTCCTCAGACTTACTTATATACAAAGCACACATTAATTGATTAATGGAATTATTTATGCAAATGGTTATTGATTAGGGTATAAGTATTGTGATGATTTGTGCACACTGTAAGTAAGTCTGAGGACGGGGGTGAAACCCTGAAACGTCACTGGTTACACAGTAAAGAAAAGTTTGTGAATTTAAACGGAGAGTGCCTGCTTTTTTCCGATATTATATATATATATATATATATATATATATATATATATAAAATCTTCATACAATTTTTAGCTGAAAGCTATAATAATCATTATTATATTTACTTACTTTATTCAAAATGTAACTTTTATTTTCCAGCCCAGAGGGTTACTTCACTCCACCCCTTTTAGATTCTATCTGCAGAGCGGTGATGTATATTGTGATCCCACCCGCTGTACACGTCAGACCCGATGCATGCTCCCGATAGTCACAATTTGCGAATACACAAAGCATCCCATGCATAAAGTGTATGAGGCTGAATGCTCCTGATTGGATTTTTGAATATGTCAGATAAAATACTTTGCGCATGCGTGTTCCATGAAGTCAATGGGGCCGATTTAAGAAAGTGTAAGCGGACATGATACAATGTAGCGTATCATGTCCGACACACATCGATAAATGCTGACAGCACGCACTGTCTGCATTTATCATTTCACATGCAGTTCTTGTGAACTGCTTGTGCAATGCCGCCCACTGCAGATTCGCGGCCAATCGGTCGCTAGCAGGGGGTGTCAATCAGACGGCATCCTCACAGTCAGCGGACCAGTTATGGGGGGTGATTTATCAAGCTGAGGCGGACAGGGGTGCATATACTCACCCCTGTCTGCTGCAGCTCGCCTCTGGCGGTCTGAATTCTCCTGGAGGAATTCAGCATTACACACTATCGCTATTTTGCGCTCACATGCAATCTCACCCCCTGCCCATGCACAGCCAATCACGCGCGGGCAGGAGCTGTCAAACTCCCCAGTCGGAAAAGACCGGGAAATAGAATTTCGCAAAACAAGAGGTGGCGAAGAGGTTAGCAAAGCTGCGGTCTGATGACTGCTGCTTGTTAAATACGGCGTGCAGGTTCTCGTGTGAGAACCTGTAGCTGTAGTGCTCAAAGGCTGGTGAAAACCTTTGCTAAATCGACCCCATTGAGCAGCAGTCTTTAAACCACTGCTTCATAACTGCTGTTTCCAGTGAGCCTGAAGTCTCGCAAAGAAACAGGGGCATCAAGCTCCATTCGGAACTTGATAATTCGGCTCCAATGAGTCTACAGGCTAAGCTTCCTATTGGATACCAGAGTGGCAGGACAAAAAAGACAAGACTAAGAAGTGGGGCCGGCGCATGCTCGCTATGCTCTGTGGCAAAATAGGTGCGAAAACATTTTTTTTTACATAGGCACTATTAGGTTATGTACAGCTACAGCTATAACAATGAGTTTAACCTCACTTTAATACATTGTTGCATACAACAATATTCTCTATTACGTGTTGCTATAATGCACAAAAAATTTTTTTTAAAATGTTTATGCAGACCAGAATAAATGCAAAGCAATGATTGAATGAACTTGGTAATGGGTAATGACTAAATACTAATGCATACATAAAATAATTAGTAGAATTTGTTATATAATGTTAGAAGCAACACTATCATATGTCCATTAAAAATATGTATAAAGAAATTAAGAAATAAATCAAGTATTATAGACAAATCGTTCTTTGCCGAGAAATAAATCATAAACTTACGTGTGAATGTTCCCTTATATTGAAAGCATTGTATTTCCCACCAGGACTAACATATTACCATTCTGTTGAGGTTCGGGGGAGGAATAATTGCAGTGTTTCAGTCTTCAACCTTAAATTACCATGACATTTTTTTTTTCCTTTTCATGATTCTGTGCTACAAATAAAAAAGAAAAGTGTTGTAATTTCAGTGTGTGCCTAGCATTTTAGATTCCGAGGGGGATCAACAAAGAGCACAATTTCATGGTAGACGTGTTACTATTTATAGACTGAACCTGATTTCAGTTGGCTAAAATAGGTTTCTAACACATCAAGCAGAAATGTAGTTTGATGTATATATAAATAAAATCTGAGGTCCTGAAGAATGAACTAAGGGTCTGATTATATAAAATTCTGTGACATGGAATGAGACATAATGCCAACCTTTGCATGGTTAATCAATTTTCTAAAAAAGGGGACTCAATCTTGGAGTGTATGCTGTGGGGAGTATAACAATAATGAAGCTCTATAAAATGGGAAACCAAATGTTACAGAGAGCACAACTTGCTGATAATTTATTTGAGCAAATAAATCAGTTTGTGATGTTTTCATAATACTTTAACTTGCATTCACTTCTAGTTTTGTATACGTTTTCTATCAGTGTAATACATGCATTGTGCATTTTTAAATAAACCCTCCAGCATAAAAGCAATAAAACAGCAAGACCTGCAGGTGGAAAATACAAACACCTAGATTACGAGTTTTGCGTTAGGCTTAAAAAGCAGCGTTGGCCTGTCCCAACGCTGCTTTTTAACGCCCGCTGGTATTACGAGTCTTGCAGGTACAGGTGTACCGCTCACTTTTTTGGCTAGACTTGGAAATACCGCAAATCCACTTACGTAAATTGTGTATCCTCTTTTCTCAATCGGACTTGCATAGCACCGGTATTACGAGTCTGCCAAAAAGTGAGTAGTAGACCCTCTCTTGTCAAGACTGGTACCGCATTTTAAAGTCAGTAGTTAAGAGTTTTACACTACAACGCTGTAGCATAAAACTCTTAACTAAAGTGCTAAAAAGTACACTAAAACCCATAAACTACCTATTAACCCCTAAACCAAGGCCCTCCCACATCGCAAACACTAAAATAAATTTTTTAACCCCTAATCTGCCGAACCGGACAACGCTGCCACTATAATAAATATATTAACCCCTAAACCGCCGCACTCCCGCCTCCCAAACATTAGTTAAATATTATTAACCCCTAATATGCTGTCCCTAACATCGCCGACACCTACCTACATTTATTAACCCCTAATCTGCCGCCCCCAACGTCGCCGCCACTATACTAAAGTTATTAACCCCTAAATCTAAGTCTAACCCTAACCCCCCATTAACGTAAATATAATTTAAATAAATCTAAATATAATTACTATAATTAACTAAATTATTCCTATTTAAAAATAAATACTTACCTGTAAAATAAACCCTAAGCTAGCTACAATATAACTAACAGTAACATTGTAGCTAGCTTAGGGTTTATTTTTATTTTACAGGAAAGTTTGTATTTATTTTAACTAGGTAGAATAGTTACTAAATAGTTTTTAACTATTTGCTAACTAGCTAGCTAAAATAAATACAAATTTACCTGTAAAATAAAACCTAACCTAAGTTACACTAACACCTAACACTACACTATAATTAAATCAATTCCCTAAACTAAATACAATTAAATACAATTAAATAAAATTAGCTAAAGTACAAACCCCCCCACTAAATTACAGAAAATAGTAAAATAATTACAAGATTTTTAAACTAATTACACCTAATCTAATCCCCCTAACAAAATAAAAAAGCCTCCCCAAAATAAAAAAGCCCTACCCTACACTAAATTACAAATAGCCCTTAAGAGGGCCTTTTGCAGGGCTTTGCCCCAAAGTAATCAGCTCTTTTACCTGTAAAAAAAATTACAAATCCCCCCAACATTAAAACCCACAACCCACACAACCAACCCTACTCTAAAACCCACCTAATACCCCCTTAAAAAAACCTAACACTAACCCCTTGAAGATCACCTTACCGGGAGAAGTCTTCATCCAACCGGGCCGAAGTCCTCAACGAATCCGGCAGAAGTGGTCCTCCAGATGGGTAGAAGTGGTGCTCCAGACGGGCAGAAGTCTTCAACCAGACGGCATCTTCTATCTTCATCCATCCGGCGAGGAGTGGGTCCATCTTCAAGACATCCGACGCGGAGCATCCTCTTCTTTCCACGGCGACTGAAGAATGAAGGTTCCTTTAAGTGACGTCATCCAAGATGGCGTCCCTTAGATTCCGATTGGCTGATAGAATTCTATCAGCCAATCGGAATTAATGTAGGAAAAGTCCTATTGGCTGATGCAGACAATAGGATTGAGCTGGCATTCTATTGGCTGTTCCAATCAGCCAATAAAATGCCAGCTCAATCCTATTGGCTGATTGCATAAGCCAATAGGATTTTTTTCTACCTTAATTCCGATTGGCTGATAGAATTCTATCAGCCAATCGGAATTGAAGGGACGCCATCTTGGATGACGTCACTTAAAGGTACCTTCATTCTTCAGTTACCGTGAAAAGAAGAGGATGCTCCTCGTCGGATGTCTTGAAGATGGACCCACTCCGCGCCCGATGGATGAAGATAGAAGATGCCATCTGGATGAAGACTTCTGCTGTCTGGAGTACCACTTCTGCAAGTCTGGAGGACCACTTCTGCCGGATTCGTTGAGGACTTCGGCCCGGTTGGATGAAGACTTCTCCCGGTAAGGTGATCTTCAAGGGGTTAGTGTTAGGTTTTTTTAAGGGGGTATTGGGTGGGCTTTAGAGTAGGGTTGGTTGTGTGGGTGGTGGGTTTTAATGTTGGGGGGGATTTGTAATTTTTTTTACAGGTAAAAGAGCAAATTACTTTGGGACAATGCCCCGTATGTAATTTAGTGTAGGGTAGGGCTTTTTTATTTTGAGGGGGCTTTTTTATTTTGTTAGGGGGATTAGATTAGGTGTAATTAGTTTAAAAATCTTGTAATTTGTTTATTATTTTCTGTAATTTAATGTTTTTTTGTACTTTAGCTAATTTTATTTAATTGTATTTAATTTAGGGAATTAATTTAATTATAGTGTAGTGTTAAGTGTTATTGTAACTTAGGTTAGGTTTTATTTTACAGGTACTTTTGTATTTATTTTAGCTAGGTAGTTTATTAAATAGTTAATAACTATTTGGTAACTATTCTACCTAGTTAAAATAAATACAAACTTGCCTGTAAAATAAAAATAAACCCTAAACTAGATACAATGTAATTATTAGTTATATTGTAGCTAGCTTAGGGTTTATTTTATAGGTAAATATTTAGTTTTAAATAGGAATAATTTAATTAATTATAGTAATTTTATTTAGATTTATTTAAATTATATTTAAGTTAGGAGGGTTAGGGTTAGGGTTAGACTTAGGTTTAGGGGTTAATATGTTTATTATAGTGGCGGCAACGTTGGGGGCGGCAGATAAGGGGTTAATAAGTGTAGGTAGGTTGCGTCGACATTTGGGGGTGGCAGACTAGGGGTTAATAAATATAATGTAGGTGTCGGCGATGTTGGGGGCAGCAGATTAGGGGTTCATAAGTATAATGTAGGTGGCGGCGGTGTCCGGAGCGGCAGATTAGGGGTTAATAATATAATGCAGGTGTCGGCGATGTCGGGGACGGTAGATTAGGGGTTAATAAGTGTAAGATTAGGGGTGTTTAGATTTGGGGTTCATGTTAGGGTGTTAGGTGTCGACATACATTTTATTTCCCCATAGGAATCAATAGGGCTGCGTTAGGAGCTAAACGCTGCTTTTTTGCAGGTGTTAGACTTTTTTTCAGCCGGCTCTCCCTGTTGATTCCTATGGGGAAATTGTGCACGAGCACGTTTGACCAGCTCACCGCTGACTTAAGCAGCGCTGGTATTGGAGTGTGGTAATGAGCAAAATTTTGCTCAACGCTCACTTCTTGTCTTTTAACGACGGGTTTGTAAAAACCCGTAATACCAGCACTGTCTGTAAGTGAGCGGTGAGCATAAACTGCTCGTTTGCACCGCATAGCCTCTAATGCAAAACTCGTAATCTAGCCATTAGAGTGCACAATAAGACCTGTGAGAGATGCCCAAGGAGCTCCCTTGTTCGGTCCACTTGTTAAGGCTGCAAGACCTATTTTACATTAGAAAAATCAAGAACATTTTAAATTTTGCTAATTTTTTGTATGATTTTTACTTTTTATTTTGAAAATTATTTACGTTTTAGAATTATCTTATCTTTGCATTTTAAAATTACATTAAATACAATGTAAACTGTAGAGTTTTTTCCCTACATACTTCAAGTATGAATTTACTGCGTCATTTTTCTTCTCCTTGACATACACAAATGTGGGTATGGCTCTAAGCAAGATATTGATCTCTTAGGGGCTGAATTATCAAGTTCCGAATGAAGCTTGATGCCCGTTTCCGTGCGAGGCTTCAGGCTCGCTGGAAACAGCAGTTATGAAGCAGCGGTCTAAAGACTACTGCTCCATAACTTGTCTGCCAGCTCTGAGGATGCGGACAGCAATCCACCCGATCCTATACGATCGGGCTGATTGACACCCCCTGCTAGCGACAATTGGCCGCAAATCTGCAGGGGGCGGCATTGCACAAGCAGTTCAGAAGAACTGCTTGTGCAATGATGAATGCCGACAGCGTATACTGACGGCATTTATCGATGTGCGGCGGACATGATACGCTATATCGTATAATGTCCACTCGCACTTTCATAAATTGGCCCCTTAGTATAAAATTTGCCTTTAGAGACTCCTGTCAACACACCTTTTTTCTTACCTGAGTGGAGCGCTTTAGAGAATAGGACCCTAAATTAGAAAGAAAAAGGAAGACTTTTTTTCTGTCTTTTGTTTTGCAACATTCAGTGATAGCACATTACAGGGAGTGCAGAATTATTAGGCAAATGAGTATTTTGACCACATCATCCTCTTTATGCATGTTGTCTTACTCCAAGCTGTATAGGCTCGAAAGCCTACTACCAATTAAGCATATTAGGTGATGTGCATCTCTGTAATGAGAAGGGGTGTGATCTAATGACATCAACACCCTATATCAGGTGTGCATAATTATTAGGCAACTTCCTTTCCTTTGGCAAAATGGGTCAAAAGAAGGACTTGACAGGCTCAGAAAAGTAAAAAATAGTGAGATATCTTGCAGAGGGATGCAGCACTCTTAAAATTGCAAAGCTTCTGAAGCGTGATCATCGAACAATCAATCGTTTCATTCAAAATAGTCAACAGGGTCGCAAGAAGCGTGTGGAAAAACCAAGGCGCAAAATAACTGCCCATGAACTGAGAAAAGTCAAGCGTGCAGCTGCCAAGATGCCACTTGCCACCAGTTTGGCCATATTTCAGAGCTGCAACATCACTGGAGTGCCCAAAAGCACAAGGTGTGCAATACTCAGAGACATGGCCAAGGTAAGAAAGGCTGAAAGACGACCACCACTGAACAAGACACACAAGCTGAAACGTCAAGACTGGGCCAAGAAATATCTCAAGACTGATTTTTCTAAGGTTTTATGGACTGATGAAATGAGAGTGAGTCTTGATGGGCCAGATGGATGGGCCCGTGGCTGGATTGGTAAAGGGCAGAGAGCTCCAGTCCGACTCAGACGCCAGCAAGGTGGAGGTGGAGTACTGGTTTGGGCTGGTATCATCAAAGATGAGCTTGTGGGGCCTTTTCGGGTTGAGGATGGAGTCAAGCTCAACTCCCAGTCCTACTGCCAGTTTCTGGAAGACACCTTCTTCAAGCAGTGGTACAGGAAGAAGTCTGCATCCTTCAAGAAAAACATGATTTTCATGCAGGACAATGCTCCATCACACGCGTCCAAGTACTCCACAGCGTGGCTGGCAAGAAAGGGTATAAAAGAAGAAAATCTAATGACATGGCCTCCTTGTTCACCTGATCTGAACCCCATTGAGAACCTGTGGTCCATCATCAAATGTGAGATTTACAAGGAGGGAAAACAGTACACCTCTCTGAACAGTGTCTAGGAGGCTGTGGTTGCTGCTGCACGCAATGTTGATGGTGAACAGATCAAAACACTGACAGAATCCATGGATGGCAGGCTTTTGAGTGTCCTTGCAAAGAAAGGTGGCTATATTGGTCACTGATTTGTTTTTGTTTTGTTTTTGAATGTCAGAAATGTATATTTGTGAATGTTGAGATGTTATATTGGTTTCACTGGTAAAAATAAATAATTTAAATGGGTATATATTTGTTTTTTGTTAAGTTGCCTAATAATTATGCACAGTAATAGTCACCTGCACACACAGATATCCCCCTAAAATAGCTATAACTAAAAACAAAATAAAAACTACTTCCAAAACTATTCAGCTTTGATATTAATGAGTTTTTTGGGTTCATTGAGAACATGGTTGTTGTTCAATAATAAAATTAATCCTCAAAAATACAACTTGCCTAATAATTCTGCACTCCCTGTAGAGTTAGTTGTAACTTCTAGGAACATTACTACCATTTCCTGAAAATATTGTAAGGAAACTCATGTGATTTATGACAAGCCATTCCAATCCATTAGAAGAGATAACATTTGAATGAGCAAAAAAGTTACATAGCAACAAAATGTGATCTTGTGCTTAGAAAGATATAAATACCTGGTATCCAACCATGTACAAAAAGCAGAAATTTGTGAAACAGACCATGAAAGACTCACAAGGAACACTAAAAGTTGTTATTGAGGTTAATGAAGTACGGTGTTGTGAAAAAAAGCCCCTTCCCTGTTTTCTTTTGCTTTTGCATATTTTTCATATTGAGTGGTTTCATACCTTTATATGAAAGAGAACCTAAGTAAACACAAAATGCAGTTACTATGAGATAATTTTATTTATTTAAGGGAAGAGCAACACCAACTGGCCCTGTGCGAAAAAAGTAAAAGGCTAACTGCCTGCATTACTTTTAACATCAACAAGTAAAAACAAGTGCTTCTTATAATTGGAGATTTTTTTTGTCACATTGCTGTTAATTCATTTTGCCCCTGTTTTCTTTGAACAATTTATGCAATTCAGTGACAATGCATGCTTTTCAAGCATGAACTGCCACATCATGTCAATTGGGTTCAACTCAGGTGTAAGGCCACTCTAAAAACTGTTTGTTTTGCTTAAGCTATTCTGAAGTGGACTTTCTTTTGTGCTTTGAGTCACACTATGGGGGGTAGTTATCAAGCCGTCTACTTTTCTGGCTTCGCCGGCCCAATACGCCCGCCTAAGCTCGCCTCACATCGCCGCCGCGGACCTGAAAAAATACGCCTAAGTTATCAAATAAAGCTGTCAAAAAGCCGCGGGGCGATGAGCAGCGGACTGTGAGAGTTATCACTCATCCGATCTCGCTGCCCTTCGGCTTTTTCCCAGCTTTATTGCTAGCCTGTCACTAAGCACTCACACTAAACTACACTGTTCTACCCCCTATACCGGCGCCCCCGGAGCCTCCCGCAACTCAATAAAGTTACTAACCCCTAAACCGACGCTCCTAGACCCCGCCGCAAGTCTTATAAATGTATTAAGCCCTAAACCTCCGCTCCTAGACCCCGCTGCCACCTACAGTATACCTAGTAACCCCTATCCTGCCCCCCCTACACCGTCGCCCTCTATTATAAAATTATTAAACCCTATCCTGCTGATCCCGCACCTCTCCGCAACTAAATAAATAGTTTAACCCCTAAACCGCCGCTCCCTGAACCCGCCGCAACCTATATTAAACCTATTAACCCCTATCCTGCCCCCCCCTACACCGTCGCCACCTATAATAAATTTATTAACCCCTATCCTGCCCCCCCTACACCGTCGCCACCTATAATACATTTATTAACCCCTATCCTGCCCCCCACTACACCGCCGCCACTGTAATAAAATGATTAACCCCTAAACCTAAGTCTAACCCTAACCCTAACGCCCCCCTAACTTAAATATTAATTAAATAAATATAAATAAATTAACTCTTATTAACTAAATGAATCCTATTTAAAACTGAATACTTACCTTTAAAATAAACCCTAATAGAGCTACAATATAAATAATAATTATATTCTAGCTATTTTAGGATTTATTTTTATTTTACAGGTACCTTTCAATTTATTTTAACCAGGTACAATAGCTATTAAATAGTAATTAACTATTTAATAGCTACCTAGCTAAAATAAAGAGAAATTTACCTGTAAAATAAATCCTAACCTAAGTTATAATTACTCTATAAGAGTAGGGGGCGCCCTAAATTACAATTGTAACAATGGTAAGGTGTAATACTATAAGGTATAATACTCTAGTATACAATTTTCTAGCAATCAGATCAGAATAATCAAATGTCAAATACAATAAAGGAGAAGAAAAAAAAAAAAAAAAAAAAAAAAAAAAAAAAGAATTAAATAATAAATAAAGATTTATAATGCCACAACAAATCGTGTGACACTCTATTCAACAAGTGAGCGACACTTGATATTAATTGTAACAGTTCAGGTTACTTAGTAGAAAGTCACTGTGTGGAGAACAGATATTATAGAGGCAGCAATCTGTAAAGAATCCGGCCGGGATCCCAAGAAGATGATCTACAAAACATAAAAAAGACAGATGCACCACATGGCCCAATATTGTATGTTCAGCGGGGTAGATATATTCTAGTGGTGTCAATATTAACTCACAATCTAGGGAGCACTTCAGTTAGTGCAGCAGGAGCAGTCTGGGATCAATCACAGTCACCCAGCAGACCGACCTCTAGGGCAAAATAGTATGGTTCTGTAGTGGAGATACAAGCAAAAACAAAAGTGCCTATATGGCCTAGTACTGTTTGAACCAGAGGATGGTGTTCTGTATATTTGAAAATATACTCACAATTTGTATAGCATCTTCATTGATGCTAATCAGGCAGGAAGGGATCAATGCAGTCACCCAACAGACTATGGCAGGTTTTCACAGCAGGCAGAGCCGCAGAGCTCTCAAGAATCAGGTTAGGTCCAAATGATACACAATAGCAAGTGTTTAAATAAAAAGTTGGTACTTTACTAGATAAAACCAATAAAAACAAGCGACGCGTTTCTCAGTCTCAGACTGTTTCCTCAGGGTTAAGCCTGAGGAAACAGTCTGAGACTGAGAAACGCGTCGCTTGTTTTCATTGGTTTTATCTAGTAAAGTACCAACTTTTTATTTAAACACTTGCTATTGTGTATCATTTGGACCTAACCTGATTCTTGAGAGCTCTGCGGCTCTGCCTGCTGTGAAAACCTGCCATAGTCTGTTGGGTGACTGCATTGATCCCTTCCTGCCTGATTAGCATCAATGAAGATGCTATACAAATTGTGAGTATATTTTCAAATATACAGAACACCATCCTCTGGTTCAAACAGTACTAGGCCATATAGGCACTTTTGTTTTTGCTTGTATCTCCACTACAGAACCATACTATTTTGCCCTAGAGGTCGGTCTGCTGGGTGACTGTGATTGATCCCAGACTGCTCCTGCTGCACTAACTGAAGTGCTCCCTAGATTGTGAGTTAATATTGACACCACTAGAATATATCTACCCCGCTGAACATACAATATTGGGCCATGTGGCGCATCTGTCTTTTTTATGTTAAGTTATAATTACACCTAACACTACACTATACTTTAATAAATTATTCCTATTTAAAAATAAATACTTACCTGTAAAATAAACCCTAAGATAGCTACAATATAATTAATAATTATATTGTAGCTATCTTAGGATTTATATTTATTTTACAGGTAACTTTGTATTTATTTTAGCTAGTTAGAATAGTTATTAAATAGTTATTAACTATTTAATAACTACCTAGCTAAAAGAAATACAAAATTACCTGTAAAATAAATCCTAACCTAAGTTACAATTAAACCTAATACTACACTATCATTAAATTAACTAAATAAACTACCTACAAATAACTACAATTAAATACAATTACATAAACTAACTAAAGTACAAAAAATAAAAAAAGCTAAGTTACAAAAAATAAAAAAATAAGTTACAAACATGTTAAAAATATTACAACAATTGTAAGCTACTTACACCTAAGCCCCCTAATAAAATAACAAACCCCCCCAAAATAAAAAAATGCCCTACCCTATTCTATCCCCTGAAGATCATCCTACCTTTAGTTGTCTTCACTCAGCCGAGCCACCGATGGAACTGAAGAGGACATCCGGAGCGGAAGAAGTTAATCCTCCAAGCGGCGCTGAAGAAATCTTCCATCCGATGAAGTCATCATCCAGGCGGCGCTGAAGAAAAGTCTTCGATCCGGCCCATGTCATCTTCAAAGAGGCGCTGAAGAGGTCTTCTATCCGGGCGAAGTCATCTTCCAAGCTGGGTCTTGAATCTTCCTTCCGTCGACGCGGAACCACCTTCTTCACCGACGGACTACGACGAATGACGGCTCCTTTAAGGGACGTCATCCAAGATGGCGTCCCCTCAATTCCGATTGGCTGATAGGATTCTATCAGCCAATCGGAATTAAGGTAGGAAAAATCTGATTGGCTGATGGAATCAGCCAATCAGATTGAGCTCGCATTCTATTGGCTGTTCCGATCAGCCAATAGAATGCGAGCTCAATCTAATTGGCTGATTGGATCAGCCAATCGGATTGAACTTGAATCTGATTGGCTGATGACTTCGCCCGGATAGAAGACCTCTTCAGCGCCTCTTTGAAGATGACATCGGCCGGATCGAAGACTTTTCTTCAGCGCCGCCTGGATGATGACTTCATCGGATGGAAGATTTCTTCAGCGCCGCTTGGAGGATTAACTTCTTCCGCTCCGGATGTCCTCTTCAGTTCCATCGGTGGCTCGGCTGAGTGAAGACGACTAAAGGTAGGATGATCTTCAGGGGATTAGTGTTAGGTTTTTGTAAGGGGGGTTTGGGTTAGATTAGGGGTATGTGGGTGGTGGGTTTTAATGTTGGGGGGGGGGGTTGTATTTTTCTTTTACAGGCAAAAGAGCTGTTTTCTTTGGGGCATGCCCCCACAAATGGCCCTTTTAAGGGCTGGTAAGGTAAAAGAGCTTTGAAATTTATTTAATTTAGAATAGGGTAGGGCATTTTTTTATTTTGGGGGGGTTTGTTATTTTATTAGGGGGCTTAGATTAGGTGTAAGTAGCTTAAAATTGTTGTAATATTTTTAACGTTTGTAACTTTTTTTTTTTTTTTTTTTTTTGTAACATCTTTTTTTATTTTTTGTACTTTAGTTAGTTTATGTAATTGTATTTAATTGTAGTTATTTGTAGGTAGTTTATTTAATTAATTTAATGATAGTGTAGTATTAGGTTTAATTGTAACTTAAGTTAGGATTTATTTTACAGGTAATTTTGTATTTCTTTTAGCTAGGTAGTTATTAAATAGTTAATAACTATTTAATAACTATTCTAACTAGCTAAAATAAATACAAAGTTACCTGTAAAATAAATATAAATCCTAAGATAGCTACAATATAATTATTAATTACATTGTAGCTATCTTCGGGTTTATTTTACAGGTAAGTATTTATTTTTAAATGGGATTAATTTATTAAAGTATAGTGTAGTGTTAGGTGTAATTGTAACTTAGGTTAGGATTTATTTAACAGGTACATTTCTCTTTATTTTAGCTAGGTAAGCTATTAAATAGTTAATAACTATTTAATAGCTATTGTACCTAGTTAAAATAAATTGAAAGGTACCTGTAAAATAAATATAAATCCTAAGATAGCTAGAATATAATTATTATTTATATTGTAGCTATATTAGGGTTGATTTTAAAGGTAAGTATTTAGTTTTAAATAGGATTAATTTAGTTAATAATAAAAATATTATTTAGATTTATTTAATTAATATTTAAGTTAGGGGGGGCGTTAGGGTTAGGGTTAGACTTAGGTTTAGGGGTTAATAATTTTATTACAGTGGCGGCGGCGTAGTGGGGGGCAGGATAGGGGTTAATAAATTTATTATAGGTGGCGACGGTGTAGGGGGGGCAGATTAGGGGTTAATAAATTTATTATAGGTGGCGACGGTGTAGGGGGGGCAGATTAGGGGTTAATAAATTTATTATAGGTGGCGACGGTGTAGGGGGGGCAGGATAGGGGTTAATAAATTTATTATAGGTGGCGACGGTGTAGGGGGGGCAGATTAGGGGTTAATACATTTAATATAGGTTGCGGCGGGTTCAGGGAGGGGCGGTTTAGGGGTTAATACATTTATTATAGTTGCGGTGGGCTCCGGGAGCGGCGGTTTTAGGGGTTAATATGTATAGAGCAGCTTGCGGTGGGCTCCGGGAGCGGCGGTTTAGGGGTTAATATGTATAGAGTAGCTTGCGGTGGGCTCCGGGAGCGGCGGTTTAGGGGTTAATATGTATAGAGTAGCTTGCGGTGGGCTCCAGGAGCGGCGGTTTAGGGGTTAATATGTATAGAGTAGCTTGCGGTGGGCTCCGGGAGCGGCGGAGCGGCGGTTTAGGGGGTAATAACTTTATTTAGTTGCGGCGGTGTAGGGGGGGGACAGATTAGTGGTGTTTAGACTCGGGGTACATGTTAGGGTGTTAGGTGTAGACAGCTCCCATAGAAATCAATGGGATGTCTGTCAGCAGCGAACTTGTACTTTCGCTATGGTCAGACTCCCATTGATTCCTATGGGATCCGCCGCCTCCAGGGGTGGCGGATTGAAAACCAGGTACGCTGGGCCGTAAAAGTGCCGAGCGTACCTGCTAGTTTTTTGATAACTAGCAAAAGTAGTGAGAATGTGCCGCACTTGTGTGCGGAACATCTGGAGTGACGTAAGAATCGATCTGTGTCGGACTGAGTCCGGCGGATCGATGCTTACGTCACAAAATTCTACTTTTGCCGGTCTCGAGCCTTTGATAACTAAGGCGTATCAGCCTCGTCACAAATACGCTGCGGAATTCCAGTGTATTTGAGGTTGACGGCTTGATAACTAGGCCCCTTTATCTTCAGCTAATGCCGGACAATCTCCTTCAGAATGTACTGCTAGAGAGCAGAATTTCTGGTTCTTCAATGATGAGAAGTCTTCCTGGATGAGTCATCCCTTTGATATATTTTGGTTGGCCAACCACTCCTGGCATGATCACTGCTGCAAGTCTTCTTCATTTAAAGATAACGGCTCTCATTCACTGAGATTACGAGTTTTGCGGTAACAGGGGTGCGTTGCTAACGAGCATTTTTTTCAACGTTTAGGGGTTAATATATTTATTACAGTGGCGGCGATGTCCGGTCGGCAGATTAGGGGTTAAAAACTTTATTAAAGTGTTTCCGATGGGAGGGGGGGCTCGGTTTAGGGGTTAATAGCTAGTTTATGGGTGTTAGTGTACTTTGTAGCACTTTAGTTAAGAGTTTTATATTACGGCATTAGCCCATAAAACTCTTAACTACTGACTTTTAAATGCGGTAGGCGTCTTGACAGGAGAGGGTCTACCGCTCACTTCTTCCAAGACTCGTAATACCGGCGTTAGGCAAGTCCCATTAAAAAGATAGGATACGCAATTTATGTAAGGGGATTTGCGGTATGCTCGAGTCGCGGAAGAAAATTGAGCGGTACACCTGTACCTACCAGACTCGTAATACCAGCGGGCGTTAAAAAGCAGCGTTGGGACCTCTCAACGCTGCTTTTTAAGGCTAACGCAAGACTCATAATCTAGCTGATTGTTCTTTATAATACAAGAGTGTTATGGCTTTCTACCACTTTACAGATTGATATATCAGAACAAATGTTTTCTCATTTACTGCAGATTTTTTGTTGTTGTTATTTTTATATATTTTATTCTTTTTATTGAGTTCTTAATATATATACAGGGATCTTGTAAAAACAGACATGTGAATCGTTGAAGAGCACATTCCTATATGTAAAACATATTACATAGTCCATATGTAGGCAACACTGTAGGAAAGTCTTGGATTCAGCAAATTGAAAATATCTCAATATCAAGACCTCATTTTTGGTTATCAAATAACCTTAATTAACATTTGGTATAATTAAAGATGGTATGAAAAGAGGGGGATAGGGAGACAAGGGTAAAAAGGGGAAGGAGGGGAACAATGTCGGGATAGACAATAACAATAATAAAAAGTAATATTAACAATAGTAATAACCATTCGTTTTTCATACAATATGTTCTAGGAAATTCACCAGCACTACACGTTCATCTATAGATAAGAAGATTATTGATTGTTTCCAGATTACAGATAAGTAAGATTCAGTATGATTAAATAATTTTTAGGCTTCTATTTAAGACCAGTATAGGCCTAATAATTCTATAAGAGCAAAGGGCTCAATTGATAAAAGGATTTTGTGTCACAGATTCCCAAATGAACAACATATCCTGAAACAAACCCAACCTGTTAGAGGAGAGATAGTAATATTTTTCTAGTTTACTGTTCAAGTTTACTTGATTTAACCATTCTTGTACTGTGGGAGTTTTATGCAGAATTTCTTTTTATTGTGGAGTATTGTGCTGCATATTGAGATATTGTAGCCTACTTCACATTGATGGTAAAGTTGTATAAGTCATGTTTAGATGTAAAGGGCTGGCAGTAATCAAACCTGGGTTAGACTGGTCTAATTAAAACTATTGATCTACTGAATGTAGTTCATAGATTGATTGGATAACTAAGGTGGCATTTTTCCATAAATATTTATAAATTATGTAATAACTATAAATTGTTTTCTTATATTACATTTTGTATAAAGATCTGAAGTCATTCAGTCTGACAAATATGCAAAATAGTGGCAATCAGGAAGAGGGTAAATACATTTTCATGACATTGTACCTGTGGTTAGATTTATATTTACGTGATTATTCTACCATAGTATGGACTATAACCCTACTCAAGACTAAAGCAATTGACTTCAAGACACTAAGGAAGACGAATCTAAAACCTTTGAAAATCTAGGACATGCTAGGACAGATGATAACATTTACAGCCATAGAACTTGGGATAAACAAAGGTGAGGATGTGTATAAATTGTGACATGTGTGGGTTTCCAAACTGTCAATGAATCCACTTCCATTGTGATACAGTATAGCTAGAGCAAAGAATAAGACTCAGTAGATGTCCTAGTGATTAAAAAATAAAAATAACCAATGTGCCTAGGGGAGAAGATGGAGGTAGAAATTAGCATAACAGGTTCAGACATTGGGTGTGGTGGTCCAGCACTTCAAATGGGAACCAGGAATGATGAGATATACAATCTTTGAGTGTATTTGTAGGTAGGTCTTCATATTGCTATTGAAAATTGGATACTGGTCAGAGACTGAACTGTGTGCGCCTGCTGCTTTCTAAAGAAAATTACAAACACAACTTATGGAAAAAGGGGGGAATATTATTGTGCAGCTCAGTTTACCCTAATAGGCTAGACACAATAGGCTGCATGGGATTAAAGTATAATGAATTACAGTGTTAGTATAGGGGGCTTGGTGACTACATACTTTTGTCTATTGCTCAGTAAAACATATATGTATAGAAATTGGCTACAGGTGCCGCCCTTTAATAATCTTGTTTTCTGGAAGGTATCATAGGAGAAGCAAATTTGTTAACTAAGTAATGATATTGCAGGGGTTAACATGTATCTTACCGCTATAAATATTTAAGTTAAGCAGGTATAGAGTATTTTACTGATTTATACTAATGATTCAAAATAATTCATAATTGAATATCTAGCAGCAAGATGACCTTCTTATACCTTTAGACGATATTAAATGTATACAGCACAAAGCACAGATTAATTTGCCATGGAAAAGGTTGCTATAGCATTTGAGATTTGCCACACAGATAGAACATTTTGAATAATAAGATCTGAATCATCATTCTTTTGGAGTCAAGTTAGCCGGACTGCTAACAGCTCTCCACCAACACTAGGGACACAAAACTTTTATTTTTGTTTTGCTGACCATAAAATTAATTATTAATTTCTGTATTTGATTTAAACTGAATCAGTACTTTATATCATTTAGGTCTGTTCTATAGAATTGTTTTCATTTTAATCATTCATAAGTGCCTTGTGAAAACATCATATGCAAACCCAGATGAATGTTTGCCTTTATTTTCTAAGTCATTCCATTCCATTAGATTAACCGTGGTTTGAATTAGTAAAATCACTCTAACTGCATATACAGGGGAATATGGGTAAACATTTACAAAACCTTTAAAAAATAGGTGTTTCACAGGCTTTTCATGGTTTTTTTTATCAAGCATTTTTTTAAGTTTTTTTTTTACTGATCGTCATAGCAAAATAAAAACATGAGATATATAGAACAATAAACCTTAAATCTCTAGGGTTAGATATATGATGGTTAATAGACTATTTGTGACCAATGTCACTAATATTTCCACGCAGTCCAGTAGCCGATATGTCTCTTTAAATAAAATGCAATTGATGGGTGATGTTCTAAATGCAAATGTCTTTTTTTCAAATCATGGCACAGGCAGCTCTTCTGTAAAAAACTCTGCCCACAATTTCCACTGTGCTGAAAAAACACAAACAAACAGAAGGTGCCTCCGTTATTCTTTCTCAATTACCAGCAAATATAAAAATTGTGCAACCATACTCACAAATGAGCGAGCACTAAAGTGCTATACGAGGCAGGCTAATATCTGACAGTGTACCAGTTAATTGTCATGTGGTGTGGGGGCGGTATAACCCACTGCAACTTCCAATGCTGGATGTAGATAAACATTCGTACTCACAGTAGATGATATTAAAACTTTAATTAGTTAAAATGTATAAAATACCTCTTTCTGACACAAATTTTGCCTTAGAGTACATAAAACAATCTGCTACGCATTTCTCAGCTATTCAAGACATTTCCTCAGGCATCTACCTTATGAGTTACAATTCATCAATAATTAGCTTGATTGCAATATTTCTATATATAGCTCACTATATTACAATGCTGCATTAGTACAATTTATATACATTGAGATAAAGTAAAAATTCTATATACAAAGTTGGTGTCGTCTTTAGTGAATGCTAATTATTGATACATTGTAACTGATAAGGTACATGGTAAATGCCTGAGGAAATGGCTTGATAGCAGATTGTTTTATGTGCCCTAAGGCAACATATGTGTTGGAAAGGGGTATTTTATACATTTTAACATTTGCTGGTAATTGAGGAAGAATAACGGAGTGGCACTAGAAGGCGTCTTTTGTTTGTGTTGTTTCAGCAGAGTGGAAAAAATAAAAACATGACATAATTTATTCATTATTAATAATGATATCCTAATAGGCTTCAATCCATAGTATTTTTCAATTATGAGATCAATTCAGTAGATCTATGTAATTCACAATTTGATATCGTTTTGAAAAAAAATGTATAATAACCATTTTTTTTTATATTTATAATCTTTATTGATTTTCAACAAATGTAGAAAAACAAATACAAACAAGCTTGAAAGAAAAGAAAAAAATAGAATCAATAATACAAGTGGTGGTATAATTTAAAAAATCAGCTTTTGAAGCACTGACTGCAGATCAGAATTTGCTGCCCTTCTTAACTTAACAAAATATCAAACACCTAGATTACAAGTTACAAGAGGCTATGCGGTGCTAACGAGCAGTTGTCTCTCACCGCTTACTTACCTGCAGTGCTAGTATTACGAGTTTTCAGAAACCCGGCGTTAAAAGACAAGAAGTGAGCGTTGAGCAAAATTTTGCTCATTACCGCACTCCAATACCAGCGCTGCTTAAGTCAGCGGTGAGCTGGTCGTACGTGCTCGTGCACGATTTCCCCATAGGAATCAACGGGAAGAGCCGGCTGAAAAAAAGCAGTGTAAAGCTCCTTAACGCAGCCCCATTGATTCCTATGGGGAGATAAAAGTTATGTTTACACCTAACAACCTAACACCCTAACATGAACCCCGAGTCTAAACACCCCTAATCTTACACTTATTAACCCCTAATATGCCGCCCCAACATTGCCAACACCTGCATTATATTATTAACCCATAATCTGCTGCCCCAACCTACACTTTTTAACCCCTAATCTGCCGCCCCAACGTCGCCGCCACTATAATAAACATATTAACCCCTAAACCGCCGCACTCCCCGCCTTGCAAACACTAGTTAAATATTATTAACCCCTAATCTGCCGTCCTAACATCGCCGCCACCTACCTACATTTATTAACCCCTAATCTGCCACCCCCCAATGTCGCCGCCACTATATTAAAGTTATTAACCCCTAAACCTAAGTCTAACCCTAACCTAACACCCACTAACTTAAATATAGTTTAAACAAATCTAAATAAATATTACTATCATTAACTAAATTATTCCTATTTAAAACTAAATACTTACCTGTAAAATAAACCCTAAGCTAGCTACAATATAACTAATAGTTACATTGTAGCTATCTTAGGATTTATTTTTATTTTACAGGCAAGTTTGTATTTATTTTAACTAGGTAGAATAGTTATTAAATAGTTATTAACTATTTAATAACTACCTAGCTAAAATAAATACAAATTTAACTGTAAAATAAAACCTAACCTAAGTTACACTAACACCTAACACTAAACTATAATTAAATAAATTAGCTAAATTAAATACAATTACCTAAATTAAATTAAATTAGCTTAAGTACAAAAAAGAACAAACACTAAATTACAGAAAATAATAAACAAATTATAGAAATTTAAACTAATTACACCTAATCTAATAGCCCTATTAAAATAAAAAAGCCCCCCCAAAATAAAAAAAAAACCCTAGCCTAAACTAAACTACCAATAGCCCTTAAAAGGGCCTTTTGCGGGGCATTGCCCCAAAGCAATCAGCTCTTTTACCTGTAAAAAAAAATACAAACAACCGCCCCAACAGTAAAACCCACCACCCACACAACCAACCCCCCAAATAAAATACTATCTAAAAAAAACTAAGCTCCCCATTGCCAAAGGGCATTTGGATAGGCATTGCCCTTAAAAGGGCAGTTAGCTCTTTTGCCGCCCAAAGCCTAATCTAAAAAATAAAACCCACCCAATACACCCTTAAAAAACCTAACACTAACCCCCTGAAGATCGACTTACCGGGAGAAGTCTTCATCCAAGCCGGGCCAAAGTCCTCAACGAAGCTGGGAGAAGTCTTCATCCAAGCCGGGCGAAGTTGTCCTCCAGATGGGCAGAAGTCTTCATCCAAGTCGGGCAGAAGTGGTCCTCCAGACGGGCAGAAGTCTTCATCCAAGCCGGGCAGAAGTGGTCCTCCAGAGGGGCAGAAGTCTTCATCTTCAAGACATACGACGCGGAGCATCCTCTTCTTCTGATGACTAAAACAGAATGAAGGTACCTTTAAGTGACGTCATCCAAGATGGCGTCCCTTAGATTCCAATTGGCTGAGAGAATTCTATCAGCCAATCAGAATTAAGGTAGAAAAAAATCCTATTGGCTGACGCAATCAGCCAATAGGATTGAACTTCAATCCTATTGGCTGATCCAATCATCCAATAGGATTGAGATTGCATTGTTCCAATCTGCCAATAAAATGCAAGCTCAATCCTATTGGCTGATTGGATCAGCCAATAGGATTGAACTTCAATCCTATTGGCTGATTGCAATAGGATTTTTCTACCTTAATTCCGATTGGCTGATAGAATTCTATCAGCCAATCAGAATCTAAGGGACGCCATCTTGCAATGTTGGGGGCAGCAGATTAGGGGTTCATAAGTATAATGTAGGTGGCGGCGGTGTCCGGAGCGGCAGATTTAGGGGTTACAAATGTTATTATAGTATTTGCTATGCGAGAGGGCCTCGGTTTAGGGGTTAATAGGTAGTTTATGGGTGTTAGTGTACTTTTAGCAAATATACTGACTTTTAAAAGGGTTAGGACTCTTGACAGGAGAGGATGTACCGCTCACTTTTTGGCCTCCCAGGACAGACTCGTAATACCGGCGCTATGGAAGTCACATAGAAAAAAGAATTTATGAAGTTTACGTAAGTCGTTTTGCGGTAAGGCCAGAGAAGTGTTGCGAAGACCCTAAACCTTCAAGACTCGTAATACCACCGGGCGTAAAAAAGTAGCGTTAGGACCTCTTAACGCTGCTTTTTTACCCTAACGCACAACTCGTAATCTAGCCAAAAATGTGACCATGGTGATTGAGTTCCAGCAGAAATATACTTGTTACAGAAAATAAATGAAAATAGTTGGTGAGAGGCTATCGTCAGAGGGGAAAAGGGGGAAGGAGTGGTATGGAAGACCCACCAACTAATATTGTGTCCTAGAGAGAATGTGGGAATGACTTAATTATGATGCTTTAAATTGGTCCCAATAAAGCTGAATCAAATTAAACAAGTCAACGTTTATAAAAGACATAACCCTCCAGTCTATTAAGCCATTTATGTTTTGAGGGAGATAATGGAGATTTCCAAGACCTATTAGTCACGGATTTAGCACTATTAATAGAGAACTGGTATAATTTTGCAAGAATCAGGTAGTTTTAAATTCAGCAAAACATAAGTAGGTTGCTAGACCAAACAGGGAAATCCCCATTCTACCCAAAGGGGTATGCTGTTCCACCACACGTGGGACATATTACCAATCTCGCCACATCTCCTCCAGCACAATAATAAAAAAATTAAACCACAATGCACTGCTTTGCAATCATAATTGAACATATAAGTTCAAAAATAACATCTAAGTTATGTTTAATAGTGTAATTTGATCTATCATTTTTAACTTTTAATACACCAGGAAAACATGTTTATGAACATGTGAGCTGAGTATGTACAAGAAACAACACACGCACAAAAAAAAATCAAACAAAATTACTGTTGCTTTTTTGTGATAGATTTCAGCACTGCTGCTGAAAAATAGTGAACATAGGGGGTCAGTTCCAATCCTTTAGAAAAATATTTCTACAGAAAATCACAATTAAAGTCTATGGGGGATTTTTTATAGATAAATTGTTTGATACTTAAGACATAGTAATCAACCCCATGCTGTTTTATTATATTTGTATTATTTTAAAAGATTGTTTTCACCAAAGTCTTTTTTACATCTATAAAACTTTCATCAGTTGAAATCCAAACTACCACATTGGAAATGTTTAAATCTTTTTTCTTCTTGACATAATACTCCAATATTGTTTTTCTTCCACTTAAAAGAATTTTAAAAATGTAGTTTTTTTTATTATTATTTTTTATAAACAAAAGTGATATTCTTGTGCTGAAACAATTTGTTTTTGGGAGCTGAGCCTGTCAGATGTTCTGTCAGAATAGCAAACATATCAGATCAGCAAACGTTTGCTGATCTGATATGTTTGCTATTCTGACAGAACAACAGTCATTAAGCAATAGATAATAATGAATTAGTTGCTTTTCCTTTTAGTTTCACTTTACATTTACACAGCTTTAAATTTATCAGGGGAAATATATTTTTAATATGCTTTATTGTTGCTCCGATAGGATATGTTTGAATATAATATCCTTTTATCCATACTCAGTCACAGGTATACTACTAGTATGTGGTCCAGTGATATATTCCTGATTAAAGGAACACTAAAGTGAAAATGAAACCTTTGTAATTCAGACAGAGCACACAATTATAAATAACTTTCCAGTTTACTTCAATTATCAAATCCTGCACAATCTTTTTATATGCATAGTCTCTGAGGTGTCAGCTATCACTGAGCATACTAAGGGGCCTAGTTATCAAGCCGTCAACCTCAAATACGCTGGAATTCCGCAGCGTATTTGTGGCGAGGCTGATTCGCCTTAGTTATCAAAGGCTAGAGACCAGCAAAAGTAGAATTTTGTGACGTAAACTTCGATCCGCCGGACTCAGTCCGACACAGATCGATTCTTACGTCACTCCAGATGTTCCGCACACAAGTGCGGCACAATCTGACTACTTTTGCTAGTTATCAAAAAACTAGCAGGTACGCTCGGCACTTTTACGGCCCAGCGTACCTTGTTTTCAAACCGCCACCCTGGAGGCGGCGGATCCCATAGGAATCAATGGGGAGTCTGACCATAGCAAAAGTACAAGTTCGCTGCTGCCAGACATCCCATTGATTCCTATGGGAGCTGTCTGCACCTAACACCCTAACATGTACCCCGAGTCTAAACACCACTAATCTGTCCCCCTACACCACCGCAACTAAATAAAGTTATTACCCCCTAAACCGCCGCTCCCGGAGCCCACCGCAAGCTACTCTATACATATTAACCCCTAAACCGCCGCTCCCCGGAGCCCACCGCAACTATAATATATGTATTAACCCCTAAACTGCCGCTCCCGGACCCTGCCAGCAACCTATATAAATTTATTAACCCCTAATCTGCCCCCCCTACACTGTCGCCACCTATAATACATTTATTAACCCCTATCCTGCCCCCCACTACAAATCCGCCGCCACTGTAATAAATTTATTAACCCCTAAAACCTAAGTCTAACACTAACCCTAACACCCCCCTAACTTAAATATTAATTAAATAAATCTAATTAATATTTCTATTATGAACTAAATTAATCCTATTTAAAACTAAATACTTACCTTTAAAATAAACCCTAATATAGCTACAATATAAATAATAATTATATTGTAGCTATATAGGGTTTATTTTAAAGGTAAGTATTTAGTTTTAAATAGGATTAATTTAGTTCATAATAGAAATATTATTTAGATTATTTAATTAATATTTAAGTTAGGGGGGTGTTAGGGTTAGTGTTAGACTTAGGTTTAGGGTTAATAAATTTATTACAGTGGCGGCGGTGTAGTGGGGGGCCGGATAGGGGTTAATAACTGTATTATCGGTGGCGAGGGTGGGGGGGGCAGATTAGGGGTTAATAAATTTAATATAGGTTGCGGCAGGGTCCGGGAGCGGCAGTTTAGGGGTTAATACATATATTATAGTTGCGGTGGGCTCCGGGAGCGGCGGTTTAGGGGTTAATATGTATAGAGTAGCTTGCGGTGGGCTCCGGAGCGGCGGTTTAGGGGGTAATAACTTTATTTAGTTGCGGTGGTGTAGGGGGGACAGATTAGTGGTGTTTAGACTCGGGGTACATGTTAGGGTGTTAGGTGCAGACAGCTCCCATAGGAATCAATGGGATGTCTGGCAGCAGCGAACTTGTACTTTTGCTATGGTCAGACTCCCATTGATTCCTATGGGATCCGCCGCCTCCAGGGTGGCGGTTTTGAAACAAGGTACGCTGGCCGTAAAAGTGCCGAGCGACCTGCTAGTTTTTTTGATAACTAGCAAAAGTAGTCAGATTGTGCCGCACTTGTGTGCGGAACATCTGGAGTGACGTAAGAATCGATCTGTGTCGGACTGAGTCCGGCGATCGAAGTTTACGTCACAAAATTCTACTTTTGCTGGTCTCTAGCCTTTGATAACTAAGGCGAATCAGCCTCGCCACAAATACGCTGCGGAATTCCAGCGTATTTGAGGTTGACGGCTTGATAACTAGCCCCTTAGTATGCTCAGTGATAGCTGACACCTCAGAGACTATGCATATAAAAAGATTGTGCAGGATTTGATAATTGAAGTAAACTGGAAAGTTTTTATAATTGTGTGCTCTGTCTGAATGACAAAGGTTTCATTTTCACTTTAGTGTTTCCTTTAATCAGGAATATATCACTGGACCACAAACTAGTAGTATACCTGTGACTGAGTATGGATAAAAGGATATTATATTCTAACATATCCTATCGGAGCAACAATAAAGCATATTAAAATAGATATTTCCCCTGATAAATTTAAAGCTGTGTAAATGTAAAGTGAAACTAAAAGGAAAAGCAACTAATTCATTATTATCTATTGCTTAATGACTGTTGTTCTGTCAGAATAGCAAACATAACAGATCAGCAAACGTTTTGCTGATCTGATATGTTTGCTATTCTGACAGAACATCTGACAGGCTCAGCTCCCAAAAACAAATTGTTTCAGCACAAGAATATCACTTTTGTTTATAAAAAATAATAATAAAAAAAACTACATTTTTAAAATTCTTTTAAGTGGAAGAAAAACAATATTGGAGTATTAAGTCAGAAGAAAAAAAGATTTTAAACATTTCCAATGTGGTAGTTGGATTTCAACTGATGAAAGTTTTATAGATGTAAGAAAAAGACTTTGGTGAAAACAATCTTTTAAAATAATACAAATATAATAAAACAGCATGGGGTTGATTACTATGTCTTTAAGTATCAAACAATTTAATCTATAAAAATCCCATAGACTTTAATTGTGATTTTCTGTAGAAATAATTTTTCTAAAGGATTGGAACTGACCCCCTATGTTCACTATTTTTCAGCAGCAGTGCTGAAATCTATCACAAAAAAGCAACAGTAATTTTGTTTGATTTTTTTTGTGCGGGTGTGTTTCTTGTACATACTCAGCTCACATGTTCATAAACATGTTTTTCCTGGTGTATTAAAAGTTAAAAATGATAGATCAAATTACACTATAAACATAACTTAGATGTATTATTTGAACTTATATGTTCAATTATGATTGCAAAGCAGTGCATTGTGGTTTAATTTTTTATGGTGCTGAGGAGATGTGGCGAGATTGGTAATAAGTCCCACTTGTGGTGGAACAGCATACCCCTTTGGGTAGAATGGGGATTTCCCTGTTTGGGTCTAGCAACCTACTTATGTTTTGCTGAATTTAAAACTACCTGATTCTTGCAAAATTATACCAGTTCTCTATTAATAGTGCTAAATCCGTGACTAATAGGTCTTGGAAATCTCCATTATCTCCCTCAAAACATAAATGGCTTAATAGACTGGAGGGTTATGTCTTTTTATAAACGTTGACCTTGTTTAATTGATTCAGCTTATTGGGACCAATTTAAAGCATCATAATTAAGTCATTCCCACATTCTCTCTAGGACACAATATTAGTTGGGTGGGTCTTCCATACCACTCTTCCCCCTTTTTCCCCTCTGACGATAGCCTCTCACCAACTATTTTCATTTATTTTCTGTAACAAGTATATTTCTGCTGGAACTCAATCACCATGGTCACATTTTTGGCTAGATTACGAGTTGTGCTTTAGGGTAAAAAAGCAGCGTTAAGAGTCCTAACGCTACTTTTTTACGCCCGGTGGGTATTACGAGTCTTGAAGGTTTAGGGTCTTCGCAACACGTCTCTGGCCTTACCGCAAAACGACCTTACTAAACGTCATAAATTCTTTTTCTATGTGACTTCCATAGCGCCGGTTATTACGAGTCTGTCCTTGGAGGCAAAAAGTGAGCGTACATCCTCTCCTGTCAAGAGTCCTAACCCTTTTAAAAGTCAGTATATTTGCTAAAAAGTACACTAACACCCATAAACTACCTATTAACCCCTAAACCGAGGCCCTCTCGCATAGCAAATACTATAATAACATTTGTAACCCCTAATCTGCCGCTCCGGACACCGCCGCCACCTACATTATACTTATGACCCCTATCTGCTGCCCCCAACATTGCAAGATGGCGTCCCCTTAGATTCTGATTGGCTGATAGAATTCTAATCAGCCAATCGAAATTAAGGTAGAAAAAATCCTATTGCAATCAGCCAATAGATTGAAGTTCATCCTATTGGCTGATCCAATCAGCCAATAGGATTGAGCTTGCATTTTATTGGCAGATTGGAACAATGCAATCTCAATCCTATTGGATGATTGGATCAGCCAATAGGATTGAAGTTCAATCCTATTGGCTGATTGCGTCAGCCAATAGGATTTTTTCTACCTTAAATCTGATTGGCTGATTGAATTCTCTCAGCCAATTGGAATCTAAGGGACGCCATCTTGGATGACGTCACTTAAAGGTACCTTCATTCTGTTTTAGTCATCAGAAGAAGAGGATGCTCCGCGTCGTATGTCTTGAAGATGAAGACTTCTGCCCCTCTGGAGGGACCACTTCTGCCCGGCTTGGATGAGAGACTTCTGCCCGTCTGAGGACCACTTCTGCCGACTTGGATGAAGACTTCTGCCCATCTGGAGGACAACTTCGCCCGGCTTGGATGAAGGACTTCTCCCAGCTTCGTTGAGGACTTTGGCCCGGCTTGGATGAAGACTGTCCTCCCGGTAAGTCGATCTTCAGGGGGTTAGTGTTAGGTTTTTTAAGGGTAGTATTGGGTGGGTTTTATTTTTTAGATTAGGCTTTGGGCGGCAAAAGAGCTAACTGCCCTTTTAAGGGCAATGCCTATCCAAATGCCCTTTGGCAATGGGGAGCTTAGTTTTTTTTAGATAGTATTTTATTTGGGGGGTTGGTTGTGTGGGTGGTGGGTTTACTGTGGGGGCGGTTGTTTGTATTTTTTTTTACAGGTAAAAGAGCTGATTGCTTTGGGCAATGCCCCGCAAAAGGCCCTTTTAAGGGCTATTGGTAGTTTAGTTTTGGCTAGGGGATTTTTTTTTTTATTTTGGGGGGGGCTTTTTTATTTAATAGGGCTATTAGATTAGGTGTAATTAGTTAAATTTCTATAATTTGTTTATTATTTTCTGTAATTTAGTGTTTGTTCTTTTTTGTACTTAAGCTAATTAATTTAATTTAGGTAATTGTATTTAATTTAGCTAATTTATTTAATTATAGTTTAGTGTTAGGTGTTGTGTAACTTAGGTTTAGGTTTTATTTTACAGGTTAAATTTGTATTTATTTTAGCTAGGTAGTTATTAAATAGTTAATAACTATTTAATAACTATTCTACCTAGTTAAAATAAATACAAACTTGCCTGTAAAATAAAAATAAATCCTAAGATAGCTACAATGTAACTATTAGTTATATTGTAGCTAGCTTAGGGTTATTTTACAGGTAAGTATTTAGTTTTAAATAGGAATAATTTAGTTAATGATAGTAATATTTATTTAGATTTGTTTAAACTATATTTAAGTTAGTGGGTGTTAGGTTTAGGGTTAGACTTAGGTTTAGGGGTTAATAACTTTAATATAGTGGCGGCGACATTGGGGGTGGCAGATTAGGGTTAATAAATGTAGGTAGGTGGCGGCGATGTTAGGGACGGCAGATTAGGGGTTAATAATATTTAACTAGTGTTTGCAAGGCGGGAGTGCGGCGGTTTAGGGGTTAATATGTTTATTATAGTGGCGGACGACGTTGGGGCGCAGATTAGGGGTTAAAAGTGTAGGTTGGGGCAGCAGATTATGGGTTAATAATATAGATGCAGGTGTTGGCAATGTTGGGGCGGCATATTAGGGGTTAATAAGTGTAAGATTAGGGGTGTTTAGACTCGGGGTTCATGTTAGGGTGTTAGGTTGTTAGGTGTAAACATAACTTTTATCTCCCCATAGGAATCAATGGGGCTGCGTTAAGGAGCTTTACACTGCTTTTTTTCAGCCGGCTCTTCCCGTTGATTCCTATGGGGAAATCGTGCACGAGCACGTACGACCAGCTCACCGCTGACTTAAGCAGCGCTGGTATTGGAGTGCGGTAATGAGCAAAATTTTGCTCAACGCTCACTTCTTGTCTTTTAACGCCGGGTTTCTGAAAACTCGTAATACTAGCACTGCAGGTAAGTAAGCGGTGAGAGACAACTGCTCGTTAGCACCGCATAGCCTCTTGTAACTTGTAATCTAGGTGTTTGATATTTTGTTAAGTTAAGAAGGGCAGCAAATTCTGATCTGCAGTCAGTGCTTCAAAAGCTGATTTTTTAAATTATACCACCACTTGTATTATTGATTCTATTTTTTTCTTTTCTTTCAAGCTTGTTTGTATTTGTTTTTCTACATTGTTGAAAATCAATAAAGATTATAAATATAAAAAAAATGGTTATTATACATTTTTTTTCAAAACGATATCAAATTGTGAATTACATAGATCTACTGAATTGATCTCATAATTGAAAAATACTATGGATTGAAGCCTATTAGGATATCATTATTAATAATGAATAAATTATGTCATGTTTTATTTTTTCCACTCTGCTGAAACAACACAAACAAAAGACGCCTTCTAGTGCCACTCCGTTATTCTTCCTCAATTACCAGCAAATGTTAAAATGTATAAAATACCCCTTTCCAACACATATGTTGCCTTAGGGCACATAAAACAATCTGCTATCAAGCCATTTCCTCAGGCATTTTACCATGTACCTTATCAGTTACAATGTATCAATAATTAGCATTCACTAAAGACGACACCAACTTTGTATATAGAATTTTACTTTTATCTCAATGTATATAAATTGTACTAATGCAGCATTGTAATATAGTGAGCTATATATAGAAATATTGCCAATCAAGCTAATTATTGATGAATTGTAACTCATAAGGTAGATGCCTGAGGAAATGTCTTGAATAGCTGAGAAATGCGTAGCAGATTGTTTTATGTACTCTAAGGCAAAATTTGTGTCAGAAAGAGGTATTTTATACATTTTAACTAATTAAAGTTTTAATATCATCTACTGTGAGTACGAATTGTTTATCTACATCCAGCATTGGAAGTTGCAGTGGGTATACCGCCCCACACCACATGACAATTAACTGGTACACTGTCAGATATTAGCCCTGCCTCGTATAGCACTTTAGTGCTCGCTCATTTTGTGAGTATGGTTGCACAATTTTTATATTTGCTGGTAATTGAGAAAGATAACGGGAGGCACCTTCTGTTTGTTGTGTTTTTTCAGCACAGTGGAAATTGTGGGCAGAGTTTTTTACAGAAGAGCTGCCTGTGCCATGATTTGAAAAAAAGACATTTGCATTTAGAACATCACCCATCAATTGCATTTTATTTAAAGAGACATATCGCTACTGGACTGCGTGGAAATATTAGTGACATTGGTCACAAAATAGTCTATTAACCATCATATATCTAACCCTAGAGATTTAAGGTTTAATTGTTCTATATATCTCATGTTTTTATTTTGCTATGACGATCAGTAAAAAAAAAACTTAAAAAAATGCTTGATAAAAAAAACCATGAAAAGCCTGTGAAACACCTATTTTTTAAGTTTTTGTAAATGTTTACCCATATTCCCCTGTATATGCAGTTAGAGTGATTTTACTAATTCAAACCACGGTTAATCTAATGGAATGGAATGGACTTAGAAAATAAAGGCAAACATTCATCTGGGTTTGCATATGATGTTTTCACAAGGCACTTATGAATGATTAAAATGAAAACAAATTCTATAGAACAGACCTAAATGATATAAAGTACTGATTCAGTTTAAAATCAAATACAGAAATTAATAATTAATTTTATGGTCAGCAAACAAAAAATAAAAGTTTTGTGTCCCTAGTGTTGGTGGAGAGCTGTTAGCAGTCCGGCTAACTTGACTCCAAAAGAATGATGATTCAGATCTTATTATTCAAAATGTTCTATCTGTGTGGCAAATCTCAAATGCTATAGCAACCTTTTCCATGGCAAATTAATCTGTGCTTTGTGCTGTATACATTTAATATCGTCTAAAGGTATAAGAAGGTCATCTTGCTGCTAGATATTCAATTATGAATTATTTGAATCATTAGTATAAATCAGTAAAATACTCTATACCTGCTTAACTTAAATATTTATAGCGGTAAGATACATGTTAACCCCTGCAATATCATTACTTAGTTAACAAATTTGCTTCTCCTATGATACCTTCCAGAAAACAAGATTATTAAAGGGCGGCACCTGTAGCCAATTTCTATACATATATGTTTTACTGAGCAATAGACAAAAGTATGTAGTCACCAAGCCCCTAATACTAACACTGTAATTCATTATACTTTAATCCCATGCAGCCTATTGTGTCTAGCCTATTAGGGTAAACTGAGCTGCACAATAATATTCCCCCCCTTTTTCCATAAGTTGTGGTTTGTAATTTTCTTTAGAAAGCAGCAGGCGCACACAGTTCAGTCTCTGACCAGTATCCAATTTTCAATAGCAATATGAAGACCTACCTACAAATACACTCAAAGATTGTATATCTCATCATTCCTGGTTCCCATTTGAAGTGCTGGACCACCACACCCAATGTCTGAACCTGTTATGCTAATTTCTACCTCCATCTTCTCCCCTAGGCACATTGGTTATTTTTATTTTTTAATCACTAGGACATCTACTGAGTCTTATTCTTTGCTCTAGCTATACTGTATCACAATGGAAGTGGATTCATTGACAGTTTGGAAACCCACACATGTCACAATTTATACACATCCTCACCTTTGTTTATCCCAAGTTCTATGGCTGTAAATGTTATCATCTGTCCTAGCATGTCCTAGATTTTCAAAGGTTTTAGATTCGTCTTCCTTAGTGTCTTGAAGTCAATTGCTTTAGTCTTGAGTAGGGTTGATTAGTCCATACTATGGTAGAATAATCACGTAAATATAAATCTAACCACAGGTACAATGTCATGAAAATGTATTTACCCTCTTCCTGATTGCCACTATTTGCATATTTGTCAGACTGAATGACTTCAGATCTTTATACAAAATGTAATATAAGAAAACAATTTATAGTTATTACATAAATTTATAAATATTTATGGAAAAATGCCACCTTAGTTATCCAATCAATCTATGAACTACATTCAGTAGATCAATAGTTTTAATTAGACCAGTCTAACCCAGGTTTGATTACTGCCAGCCCTTTACATCTAAACATGACTTATACAACTTTACCATCAATGTGAAGTAGGCTACAATATCTCAATATGCAGCACAATACTCCACAATAAAAAGAAATTCTGCATAAAACTTCCCACAGTACAAGAATGGTTAAATCAAGTAAACTTGAACAGTAAACTAGAAAAATATTACTATCTCTCCTCTAACAGGTTGGGTTTGTTTCAGGATATGTTGTTCATTTGGGAATCTGTGACACAAAATCCTTTTATCAATTGAGCCCTTTGCTCTTATAGAATTATTAGGGCCTATACTGGTCTTAAATAGAAGCCTAAAAATTATTTAATCATACTGAATCTTACTTATCTGTATCTGGAAACAATCAATAATCTTCTTATCTATAGATGAACGTGTAGTGCTGGTGAATTTCCTAGAACATATTGTATGAAAAACGAATGGTTATTACTATTGTTAATATTACTTTTTATTATTGTTAATGTCTATCCCGACATTGTTCCCCTCCTTCCCCTTTTTACCCTTGTCTCCCTATCCCCCTCTTTTCATACCATCTTTAATTATACCAAATGTTAATTAAGGTTTTTGATAACCAAAAATGAGGTCTTGATATTGAGATATTTTCAATTTGCTGAATCCAAGACTTTCCTACAGTGTTGCCTACATATGGACTATGTATATGTTTTACATATAGGAATGTGCTCTTCAACGATTCACATGTCTGTTTTACAAGATCCCTGTATATATATTAAGAACTCAATAAAAGAATAAAATATATAAAAATAACAACAACAAAAAATCTGCAGTAAATGAGAAAACATTTGTTCTGATATATCAATCTGTAAAGTGGTAGAAAGCCATAACACTCTTGTATTATAAAGAACAATCAGCTAGATTATGAGTCTTGCGTTAGCCTTAAAAAGCAGCGTTGAGAGGTCCCCAACGCTGCTTTTAACGCCCGCTGGTATTTACGAGTCTGGTAGGTACAGGTGTAACCGCTCAATTTTCTTCCGCGACTCGAGCATACCGCAAATCCCCTTACATAAATTGCGTATCCTATCTTTTTAATGGGACTTGCCTAACGCCGGTATTACGAGTCTTGGAAGAAGTGAGCGGTAGACCCTCTCCTGTCAAGACGCCTACCGCATTTAAAAGTCAGTAGTTAAGAGTTTTATGGGCTAATGCCGTAATATAAAACTCTTAACTAAAGTGCTACAAAGTACACTAACACCCATAAACTAGCTATTAACCCCTAAACCGAGCCCCCCCTCCCATCGGAAACACTTTAATAAAGTTTTTAACCCCTAATCTGCCGACCGGACATCGCCGCCACTGTAATAAATATTATTAACCCCTAAACGTTGAAAAAAATGCTCGTTAGCAACGCACCCCTTGTTACCGCAAAACTCGTAATCTCAGTGAATGAGAGCCGTTATCTTTAAATGAAGAAGACTGGCAGCAGTGATCATGCCAGGAGTGGTGGGCCAACCAAAATATATCAAAGGGATGACTCATCCAGGAAGACTTCTCATCATTGAAGAACCAGAAATTCTGCTCTCTAGCAGTACATTCTGAAGGAGATTGTCCGGCATTAGCTGAAGATAAAGGGGCCTAGTTATCAAGCCGTCAACCTCAAATACACTGGAATTCCGCAGCGTATTTGTGACGAGGCTGATACGCCTTAGTTATCAAAGGCTCGAGACCGGCAAAAGTAGAATTTTGTGACGTAAGCATCGATCCGCCGGACTCAGTCCGACACAGATCGATTCTTACGTCACTCCAGATGTTCCGCACACAAGTGCGGCACATTCTCACTACTTTTGCTAGTTATCAAAAAACTAGCAGGTACGCTCGGCACTTTTACGGCCCAGCGTACCTGGTTTTCAATCCGCCACCCCTGGAGGCGGCGGATCCCATAGGAATCAATGGGAGTCTGACCATAGCGAAAGTACAAGTTCGCTGCTGACAGACATCCCATTGATTTCTATGGGAGCTGTCTACACCTAACACCCTAACATGTACCCCGAGTCTAACACCACTAATCTGTCCCCCCCTACACCGCCGCAACTAAATAAAGTTATTACCCCCTAAACCGCCGCTCCGCCGCTCCCGGAGCCCACCGCAAGCTACTCTATACATATTAACCCCCTAAACCGCCGCTCCCTGAGCCCACCTGCAAGCTACTCTATACATATTAACCCCTAAACCGCCGCTCCCGGAGCCCACCGCAAGCTACTCTATACATAGTAACCCCCTATCCTGCCGCCCCGATCACCGCAAGCCCTCTCTAATAAATTTATTAACCCCTATCTTGCCGATCCCGCACCTCACCGCAACTAAATAAATAGTTTAACCCCTAAACCGCCGCTCCCGGACCCCTGCAACCTATATTAAATTTATTAACCCCTATCCTGCCCCCTTACACCGTTGCCACCTATAATAAATTTATTAACCCCTATCCTGCCCCCCCTACACCATTGCCACCTATAATAAATGTATTAACCCCAATCCTGCCCCCCCTACACCGTCGCCACCTATAGTAAATGTATTAACCCCTATCCTGCCCCCCCTACACCGTCGCCACCTATAATAAATTTATTAACCCCTATCCTGCCCCCCACTACACCGCCGCCACTGTAATAAAATTATTAACCCCTAAACCTAAGTCTAACACTAACCCTAACACCCCCCTAACTTAAATATTAATTAAATAAATCTAAATCATATTTCTATTATGAACTAAATGAATCCTATTTAAAACTAAATACTTACCTTTAAAATAAACCCTAATATAGCTACAATATAAATAATAATTATATTGTAGCTATCTTAGGATTTATTTTTATTTTACAGGTACCTTTCAATTTATTTTAACTAGGTACAATAGCTATTAAATAGTTATTAACTATTTAATAGCTTACCTAGCTAAAATAAAGAGAAATGTACCTGTTAAACTAAAAACTAACCTAAGTTACAATTACACCTAACACTACACTATACTTTAATAAATTATTCCTATTTAAAACTAAATACTTACCTGTAAAATAAACCCTAAGATAGCTACAATATAATTAATAATTACATTGTAGCTATCTTAGGATTTATATTTATTTTACAGGTAACTTTGTATTTATTTTAGCTAGTTAGAATAGTTATTAAATAGTTATTAACTATTTAATAACTACCTAGCTAAAAGAAATACAAAATTACCTGTAAAATAAATCCGAACCTAAGTTACAATTAAACCTAACACTACACTATCATTACATTAATTAAATAAATTAACTACAAATAACTACAATTAAATACAATTACATAAACTAACTAAAGTACAAAAAATAAAAAAAGCTAAGTTACAAAAAATAAAAAAAAATAAGTTACAAACTTTAAAAAAATATTACAACAATTTTAAGCTACTTACACCTAATCTAAGCCCCCTAATAAAATAACAAACCCCCCCAAAACAAAAAAAATGCCCTACCCTATTCTACATTAAATAAAGTTCAAAGCTCTTTTACCTTACCAGCCCTTAAAAGGGCCTTTTGTGGGGGCATGCCCCAAAGAATTCAGCTCTTTTGCCTGTAAAAGAAAAATACAACCCCCCCCCCCACATTAAAACCCACCACTCACATACCCCTAATCTAACCCAAACCCCCCTTAAAATAACCTAAACACTAATCCCCTGAAGATCATCCTACCTTTAGTCGTCTTCACTCAGCCGACCACCGATGGAACTGAAGAGGGACCCGGGACCGGAAGAAGTTATCCTCCAAGCGGCGCTGAAGAAATCTTCCATCCGATGAAGTGATCCTCCAAGGCGGCGCTGAAGAAAGTCTTCTATCCGTCCGAGGTCATCTTCCAAGAGGCGCTGAAGAAGTCTTCTAATCCGGGCGAGTCATCGAAGCCGGGTCTTGATCTCAGAGTGAGCTCGCATTCTATTGGCTGATCGGAACAGCCAAATAGATTCGAGCTCAATCTGATTGCTGACTGGATCAGCCAATCGATTGAGAGCTTGAATCTGATTGGCTGATGGAATCAGCCAATCAGATTTTTCCTACCTTAATTCCGATTGGCTGATAGAATCCTATCAGCCAATCGGAATTGAGGGGACGCCATCTTGGATGACGTCCCTTAAAGGAGCCGTCATTCGTCGTAGTCCGTCGGTGAAGAAGGTGGTTCCGCGTCGACGGAAGGAAGATTTCAAGACCCAGCTTGGAAGATGACTTCGCCCGGATAGAAGACCTCTTCAGCGCCTCTTTGAAGATGACATCGGCCGGATCGAAGACTTTTCTTCAGCGCCGCCTGGATGATGACTTCATCGGATGGAAGATTTCTTCAGCGCCGCTTGGAGGATTAACTTCTTCCGCTCCGGATGTCCTCTTCAGTTCCATCGGTGGCTCGGCTGAGTGAAGACAACTAAAGGTAGGATGATCTTCAGGGGATAGAATAGGGTAGGGCATTTTTTATTTTGGGGGGGGTTTGTTATTTTATTAGGGGGCTTAGGTGTAAGTAGCTTACAATTGTTGTAATATTTTTAACATGTTTGTAACTTATTTTTTTATTTTTTGTAACTTAGCTTTTTTTATTTTTTGTACTTTAGTTAGTTTATGTAATTGTATTTAATTGTAGTTATTTGTAGGTAGTTTATTTAGTTAATTTAATGATAGTGTAGTATTAGGTTTATTGTAACTTAGGTTAGGGATTTATTTTACAGGTAATTTTGTATTTCATTTAGCTAGGTAGTTATTAAATAGTTAATAACTATTTTAATAACTATTCTAACTAGCTAAAATAAATACAAAGTTACCTGTAAAATAAATATAAATCCTAAGATAGCGTACAATATAATTTATTAATTATATTGTAGCTATCTTAGGGTTTTTTTTTACAGGTAAGTATTTATTTTTAAATAGGAATAATTTATTAAGTATAGTGTAGTGTTAGGTGTAATTATAACTTAACATAAAAAAGACAGATGCACCACATGGCCCAATATTGTATGTTCAGCGGGGTAGATATATTCTAGTGGTGTCAATATTAACTCACAATCTAGGGAGCACTTCAGTTAGTGCAGCAGGAGCAGTCTGGGATCAATCACAGTCCACCCAGCAGACCGACCTCTAGGGCAAAATAGTATGGTTCTGTAGTGGAGATACAAGCAAAAACAAAAGTGCCTATATGGCCTAGTACTGTTTGAACCAGAGGATGGTGTTCTGTATATTTGAAAATATACTCACAATTTGTATAGCATCTTCATTGATGCTAATCAGGCAGGAAGGGATCAATGCAGTCACCCAACAGACTATGGCAGGTTTTCACAGCAGGCAGAGCCGCAGAGCTCTCAAGAATCAGGTTAGGTCCAAATGATACACAATAGCAAGTGTTTAAATAAAAAGTTGGTACTTTACTAGATAAAACCAATAAAACAAGCGACGCGTTTCTCAGTCTCAGACTGTTTCCTCAGGGTTAAGCCTGAGGGAAACAGTCTGAGACTGAGAAACGCGTCGCTTGTTTTCATTGGTTTTATCTAGTAAAGTACCAACTTTTTATTTAAACACTTGCTATTGTGTATCATTTGGACCTAACCTGATTCTTGAGAGCTCTGCGGCTCTGCCTGCTGTGAAAACCTGCCATAGTCTGTTGGGTGACTGCATTGATCCCTTCCTGCCTGATTAGCATCAATGAAGATGCTATACAAATTGTGAGTATATTTTCAAATATACAGAACACCATCCTCTGGTTCAAACAGTACTAGGCCATATAGGCACTTTTGTTTTTGCTTGTATCTCCACTACAGAACCATACTATTTTGCCCTAGAGGTCGGTCTGCTGGGTGACTGTGATTGATCCCAGACTGCTCCTGCTGCACTAACTGAAGTGCTCCCTAGATTGTGAGTTAATATTGACACCACTAGAATATATCTACCCCGCTGAACATACAATATTGGGCCATGTGGCGCATCTGTCTTTTTTATGTTAAGTTATAATTACACCTAACACTACACTATACTTTAATAAATTATTCCTATTTAAAAATAAATACTTACCTGTAAAATAAACCCTAAGATAGCTACAATATAATTAATAATTATATTGTAGCTATCTTAGGATTTATATTTATTTTACAGGTAACTTTGTATTTATTTTAGCTAGTTAGAATAGTTATTAAATAGTTATTAACTATTTAATAACTACCTAGCTAAAAGAAATACAAAATTACCTGTAAAAATAAATCCTAACCTAAGTTACAATTAAACCTAATACTACACTATCATTAAATTAACTAAATAAACTACCTACAAATAACTACAATTAAATACAATTACATAAACTAACTAAAGTACAAAAAATAAAAAAAGCTAAGTTACAAAAAATAAAAAAATAAGTTACAACATGTTAAAAATATTACAACAATTGTAAGCTACTTACACCTAAGCCCCCTAATAAAATAACAAACCCCCCCAAAATAAAAAATGCCCTACCCTATTCTATCCCCTGAAGATCATCCTACCTTTAGTTGTCTTCACTCAGCCGAGCCACCGATGGAACTGAAGAGGACATCCGGAGCGGAAGAAGTTAATCCTCCAAGCGGCGCTGAAGAAATCTTCCATCCGATGAAGTCATCATCCAGGCGGCGCTGAAGAAAAGTCTTCGATCCGGCCCATGTCATCTTCAAAGAGGCGCTGAAGAGGTCTTCTATCCGGGCGAAGTCATCTTCCAAGCTGGGTCTTGAATCTTCCTTCCGTCGACGCGGAACCACCTTCTTCACCGACGGACTACGACGAATGACGGCTCCTTTAAGGGACGTCATCCAAGATGGCGTCCCCTCAATTCCGATTGGCTGATAGGATTCTATCAGCCAATCGAATTAAGGGTAGGAAAAATCTGATTGGCTGATGGAATCAGCCAATCAGATTGAGCTCGCATTCTATTGGCTGTTCCGATCAGCCAATAGAATGCGAGCTCAATCTAATTGGCTGATTGGATCAGCCAATCGGATTGAACTTGAATCTGATTGGCTGATGACTTCGCCCGGATAGAAGACCTCTTCAGCGCCTCTTTGAAGATGACATCGGCCGGATCGAAGACTTTTCTTCAGCGCCGCCTGGATGATGACTTCATCGGATGGAAGATTTCTTCAGCGCCGCTTGGAGGATTAACTTCTTCCGCTCCGGATGTCCTCTTCAGTTCCATCGGTGGCTCGGCTGAGTGAAGACGACTAAAGGTAGGATGATCTTCAGGGGATTAGTGTTAGGTTTTTGTAAGGGGGGTTTGGGGTTAGATTAGGGGTATGTGGGTGGTGGGTTTTAATGTTGGGGGGGGGGGTTGTATTTTTCTTTTACAGGCAAAAGAGCTGTTTTCTTTGGGGCATGCCCCCACAAATGGCCCTTTTAAGGGCTGGTAAGGTAAAAGAGCTTTGAAATTTATTTAATTTAGAATAGGGTAGGGCATTTTTTTATTTTGGGGGGGTTTGTTATTTTATTAGGGGGCTTAGATTAGGTGTAAGTAGCTTAAAATTGTTGTAATATTTTTAACGTTTGTAACTTTTTTTTTTTTTTTTTTTTTTTGTAACATCTTTTTTTATTTTTGTACTTTAGTTAGTTTATGTAATTGTATTTAATTGTAGTTATTTGTAGGTAGTTTATTTAATTAATTTAATGATAGTGTAGTATTAGGTTTAATTTGTAACTTAAGTTAGGATTTATTTTACAGGTAATTTTGTATTTCTTTTAGCTAGGTAGTAATTAAATAGTTAATAACTATTTAATAACTATTCTAACTAGCTAAAATAAAATACAAAGTTACCTGTAAAATAAATATAAATCCTAAGATAGCTACAATATAATTATTAATTACATTGTAGCTATCTTCGGGTTTATTTTACAGGTAAGTATTTATTTTTAAATGGGATTAATTTATTAAAGTATAGTGTAGTGTTAGGTGTAATTGTAACTTAGGTTAGGATTTATTAACAGGTACATTTCTCTTTATTTTAGCTAGGTAAGCTATTAAATAGTTAATAACTATTTAATAGCTATTGTACCTAGTTAAAATAAATTGAAAGGTACCTGTAAAATAAATATAAATCCTAAGATAGCTAGAATATAATTATTATTTATATTGTAGCTATATTAGGGTTGATTTTAAAGGTAAGTATTTAGTTTTAATAGGATTAATTTAGTTAATAATAAAAATATTATTTAGATTTATTTAATTAATATTTAAGTTAGGGGGGCGTTAGGGTTAGGGTTAGACTTAGGTTTAGGGGTTAATAATTTTATTACCAGTGGCGGCGGCGTAGTGGGGGGCAGGATAGGGGTTAATAAATTTATTATAGGTGGCGACGGTGTAGGGGGGGCAGATTAGGGGTTAATAAATTTATTATAGGTGGCGACGGTGTAGGGGGGGCAGATTAGGGGTTAATAATTTATTATAGGTGGCGACGGTTGTAGGGGGGGCAGGATAGGGGTTAATAAATTTATTATAGGTGGCGACGGTGTAGGGGGGGCAGGATTAGGGGTTAATACATTTAATATAGGTTGCGGCGGGTTCAGGCGGAGGGCGGTTTAGGGGTTAATACATTTATTATAGTTGCGGTGGGCTCCGGGAGCGGCGGTTTAGGGGTTAATATGTATAGAGCAGCTTGCGGTGGGCTCCGGGAGCGGCGGTTTAGGGGTTAATATGTATAGAGTAGCTTGCGGTGGGCTCCCGGGAGCGGCGGTTTAGGGGTTAATATGTATAGAGTAGCTTGCGGTGGGCTCCAGGAGCGGCGGTTTTAGGGGTTAATATGTATAGAGTAGCTTGCGGTGGGCTTCCGGGAGCGGCGGAGCGGCGGTTTAGGGGTAATAACTTTATTTAGTTGCGGCGGTGTAGGGGGGGACAGATTAGTGGTGTTTAGACTCGGGGTACATGTTAGGGTGTTAGGTGTAGACAGCTCCCATAGAAATCAATGGGATGTCTGTCAGCAGCGAACTTGTACTTTCGCTATGGTCAGACTCCCATTGATTCCTATGGGATCCGCCGCATCCAGGGGTGGCGGATTGAAAACCAGGTACGCTGGGCCGTAAAAGTGCCGAGCGTACCTGCTAGTTTTTTGATAACTAGCAAAAGTAGTGAGAATGTGCCGCACTTGTGTGCGGAACATCTGGAGTGACGTAAGAATCGATCTGTGTCGGACTGAGTCCGGCGGATCGATGCTTACGTCACAAAATTCTACTTTTGCCGGTCTCGAGCCTTTGATAACTAAGGCGTATCAGCCTCGTCACAAATACGCTGCGGAATTCCAGTGTATTTGAGGTTGACGGCTTGATAACTAGGCCCCTTTATCTTCAGCTAATGCCGGACAATCTCCTTCAGAATGTACTGCTAGAGAGCAGAATTTCTGGTTCTTCAATGATGAGAAGTCTTCCTGGATGAGTCATCCCTTTGATATATTTTGGTTGGCCAACCACTCCTGGCATGATCACTGCTGCAAGTCTTCTTCATTTAAAGATAACGGCTCTCATTCACTGAGATTACGAGTTTTGCGGTAACAGGGGTGCGTTGCTAACGAGCATTTTTTTCAACGTTTAGGGGTTAATATATTTTATTACAGTGGCGGCGATGTCCGGTCGGCAGATTAGGGGTTAAAAACTTTATTAAAGTGTTTCCGATGGGAGGGGGGGCTCGGTTTAGGGGTTAATAGCTAGTTTATGGGTGTTAGTGTACTTTGTAGCACTTTAGTTAAGAGTTTTATATTACGGCATTAGCCCATAAAACTCTTAACTACTGACTTTTAAATGCGGTAGGCGTCTTGACAGGAGAGGGTCTACCGCTCACTTCTTCCAAGACTCGTAATACCGGCGTTAGGCAAGTCCCATTAAAAAGATAGGATACGCAATTTATGTAAGGGGATTTGCGGTATGCTCGAGTCGCGGAAGAAAATTGAGCGGTACACCTGTACCTACCAGACTCGTAATACCAGCGGGCGTTAAAAAGCAGCGTTGGGACCTCTCAACGCTGCTTTTTAAGGCTAACGCAAGACTCATAATCTAGCTGATTGTTCTTTATAATACAAGAGTGTTATGGCTTTCTACCACTTTACAGATTGATATATCAGAACAAATGTTTTCTCATTTACTGCAGATTTTTTGTTGTTGTTATTTTTATATATTTTATTCTTTTTATTGAGTTCTTAATATATATACAGGGATCTTGTAAAACAGACATGTGAATCGTTGAAGAGCACATTCCTATATGTAAAACATATTACATAGTCCATATGTAGGCAACACTGTAGGAAAGTCTTGGATTCAGCAAATTGAAAATATCTCAATATCAAGACCTCATTTTTGGTTATCAAATAACCTTAATTAACATTTGGTATAATTAAAGATGGTATGAAAAGAGGGGGATAGGGAGACAAGGGTAAAAAGGGGAAGGAGGGGAACAATGTCGGGATAGACAATAACAATAATAAAAAGTAATATTAACAATAGTAATAACCATTCGTTTTTCATACAATATGTTCTAGGAAATTCACCAGCACTACACGTTCATCTATAGATAAGAAGATTATTGATTGTTTCCAGATTACAGATAAGTAAGATTCAGTATGATTAAATAATTTTTAGGCTTCTATTTAAGACCAGTATAGGCCTAATAATTCTATAAGAGCAAAGGGCTCAATTGATAAAAGGATTTTGTGTCACAGATTCCCAAATGAACAACATATCCTGAAACAAACCCAACCTGTTAGAGGAGAGATAGTAATATTTTTCTAGTTTACTGTTCAAGTTTACTTGATTTAACCATTCTTGTACTGTGGGAGTTTTATGCAGAATTTCTTTTTATTGTGGAGTATTGTGCTGCATATTGAGATATTGTAGCCTACTTCACATTGATGGTAAAGTTGTATAAGTCATGTTTAGATGTAAAGGGCTGGCAGTAATCAAACCTGGGTTAGACTGGTCTAATTAAAACTATTGATCTACTGAATGTAGTTCATAGATTGATTGGATAACTAAGGTGGCATTTTTCCATAAATATTTATAAATTATGTAATAACTATAAATTGTTTTCTTATATTACATTTTGTATAAAGATCTGAAGTCATTCAGTCTGACAAATATGCAAAATAGTGGCAATCAGGAAGAGGGTAAATACATTTTCATGACATTGTACCTGTGGTTAGATTTATATTTACGTGATTATTCTACCATAGTATGGGACTATAACCCTACTCAAGACTAAAGCAATTGACTTCAAGACACTAAGGAAGACGAATCTAAAACCTTTGAAAATCTAGGACATGCTAGGACAGATGATAACATTTACAGCCATAGAACTTGGGATAAACAAAGGTGAGGATGTGTATAAATTGTGACATGTGTGGGTTTCCAAACTGTCAATGAATCCACTTCCATTGTGATACAGTATAGCTAGAGCAAAGAATAAGACTCAGTAGATGTCCTAGTGATTAAAAAATAAAAATAACCAATGTGCCTAGGGGAGAAGATGGAGGTAGAAATTAGCATAACAGGTTCAGACATTGGGTTGTGGTGGTCCAGCACTTCAAATGGGAACCAGGAATGATGAGATATACAATCTTTGAGTGTATTTGTAGGTAGGTCTTCATATTGCTATTGAAAATTGGATACTGGTCAGAGACTGAACTGTGTGCGCCTGCTGCTTTCTAAAGAAAATTACAAACACAACTTATGGAAAAAGGGGGGAATATTATTGTGCAGCTCAGTTTACCCTAATAGGCTAGACACAATAGGCTGCATGGGATTAAAGTATAATGAATTACAGTGTTAGTATAGGGGGCTTGGTGACTACATACTTTTGTCTATTGCTCAGTAAAACATATATGTATAGAAATTGGCTACAGGTGCCGCCCTTTAATAATCTTGTTTTCTGGAAGGTATCATAGGAGAAGCAAATTTGTTAACTAAGTAATGATATTGCAGGGGTTAACATGTATCTTACCGCTATAAATATTTAAGTTAAGCAGGTATAGAGTATTTTACTGATTTATACTAATGATTCAAAATAATTCATAATTGAATATCTAGCAGCAAGATGACCTTCTTATACCTTTAGACGATATTAAATGTATACAGCACAAAGCACAGATTAATTTGCCATGGAAAAGGTTGCTATAGCATTTGAGATTTGCCACACAGATAGAACATTTTGAATAATAAGATCTGAATCATCATTCTTTTGGAGTCAAGTTAGCCGGACTGCTAACAGCTCTCCACCAACACTAGGGACACAAAACTTTTATTTTTGTTTTGCTGACCATAAAATTAATTATTAATTTCTGTATTTGATTTTAAACTGAATCAGTACTTTATATCATTTAGGTCTGTTCTATAGAATTTGTTTTCATTTTAATCATTCATAAGTGCCTTGTGAAAACATCATATGCAAACCCAGATGAATGTTTGCCTTTATTTTCTAAGTCATTCCATTCCATTAGATTAACCGTGGTTTGAATTAGTAAAATCACTCTAACTGCATATACAGGGGAATATGGGTAAACATTTACAAAACCTTTAAAAAATAGGTGTTTCACAGGCTTTTCATGGTTTTTTTTATCAAGCATTTTTTTAAGTTTTTTTTTTTACTGATCGTCATAGCAAAATAAAAACATGAGATATATAGAACAATAAACCTTAAATCTCTAGGGTTAGATATATGATGGTTAATAGACTATTTGTGACCAATGTCACTAATATTTCCACGCAGTCCAGTAGCCGATATGTCTCTTTAAATAAAATGCAATTGATGGGTGATGTTCTAAATGCAAATGTCTTTTTTTCAAATCATGGCACAGGCAGCTCTTCTGTAAAAAACTCTGCCCACAATTTCCACTGTGCTGAAAAACACAAACAAACAGAAGGTGCCTCCGTTATTCTTTCTCAATTACCAGCAAATATAAAAATTGTGCAACCATACTCACAAATGAGCGAGCACTAAAGTGCTATACGAGGCAGGCTAATATCTGACAGTGTACCAGTTAATTGTCATGTGGTGTGGGGCGGTATACCCACTGCAACTTCCAATGCTGGATGTAGATAAACATTCGTACTCACAGTAGATGATATTAAAACTTTAATTAGTTAAAATGTATAAAATACCTCTTTCTGACACAAATTTTGCCTTAGAGTACATAAAACAATCTGCTACGCATTTCTCAGCTATTCAAGACATTTCCTCAGGCATCTACCTTATGAGTTACAATTCATCAATAATTAGCTTGATTGCAATATTTCTATATATAGCTCACTATATTACAATGCTGCATTAGTACAATTTATATACATTGAGATAAAGTAAAAATTCTATATACAAAGTTGGTGTCGTCTTTAGTGAATGCTAATTATTGATACATTGTAACTGATAAGGTACATGGTAAATGCCTGAGGAAATGGCTTGATAGCAGATTGTTTTATGTGCCCTAAGGCAACATATGTGTTGGAAAGGGGTATTTTATACATTTTAACATTTGCTGGTAATTGAGGAAGAATAACGGAGTGGCACTAGAAGGCGTCTTTTGTTTGTGTTGTTTCAGCAGAGTGGAAAAAATAAAAACATGACATAATTTATTCATTATTAATAATGATATCCTAATAGGCTTCAATCCATAGTATTTTTCAATTATGAGATCAATTCAGTAGATCTATGTAATTCACAATTTGATATCGTTTTGAAAAAAAATGTATAATAACCATTTTTTTTATATTTATAATCTTTATTGATTTTCAACAAATGTAGAAAAACAAATACAAACAAGCTTGAAAGAAAAGAAAAAAATAGAATCAATAATACAAGTGGTGGTATAATTTAAAAAATCAGCTTTTGAAGCACTGACTGCAGATCAGAATTTGCTGCCCTTCTTAACTTAACAAAATATCAAACACCTAGATTACAAGTTACAAGAGGCTATGCGGTGCTAACGAGCAGTTGTCTCTCACCGCTTACTTACCTGCAGTGCTAGTATTACGAGTTTTCAGAAACCCGGCGTTAAAGACAAGAAGTGAGCGTTGAGCAAAATTTTGCTCATTACCGCACTCCAATACCAGCGCTGCTTAAGTCAGCGGTGAGCTGGTCGTACGTGCTCGTGCACGATTTCCCCATAGGAATCAACGGGAAGAGCCGGCTGAAAAAAAGCAGTGTAAAGCTCCTTAACGCAGCCCCATTGATTCCTATGGGGAGATAAAAGTTATGTTTACACCTAACAACCTAACACCCTAACATGAACCCCGAGTCTAAACACCCCTAATCTTACACTTATTAACCCCTAATATGCCGCCCCAACATTGCCAACACCTGCATTATATTATTAACCCATAATCTGCTGCCCCAACCTACACTTTTTAACCCCTAATCTGCCGCCCCAACGTCGCCGCCACTATAATAAACATATTAACCCCTAAACCGCCGCACTCCCGCCTTGCAAACACTAGTTAAATATTATTAACCCCTAATCTGCCGTCCCTAACATCGCCGCCACCTACCTACATTTATTAACCCCTAATCTGCCACCCCCAATGTCGCCGCCACTATATTAAAGTTATTAACCCCTAAACCTAAGTCTAACCCTAAACCTAACACCCACTAACTTAAATATAGTTTAAACAAATCTAAATAAATATTACTATCATTAACTAAATTATTCCTATTTAAAACTAAATACTTACCTGTAAAATAAACCCCTAAGCTAGCTACAATATAACTAATAGTTACATTGTAGCTATCTTAGGATTTATTTTTATTTTACAGGCAAGTTTGTATTTATTTTAACTAGGTAGAATAGTTATTAAATAGTTATTAACTATTTAATAACTACCTAGCTAAAATAAATACAAATTTAACTGTAAAATAAAACCTAACCTAAGTTACACTAACACCTAACACTAAACTATAATTAAATAAATTAGCTAAATTAAATACAATTACCTAAATTAAATTAAATTAGCTTAAGTACAAAAAAGAACAAACACTAAATTACAGAAAATAATAAACAAATTATAGAAATTTAAACTAATTACACCTAATCTAATAGCCCTATTAAAATAAAAAAGCCCCCCCCAAAATAAAAAAAACCCTAGCCTAAACTAAACTACCAATAGCCCTTAAAAGGGCCTTTTGCGGGGCATTGCCCCAAAGCAATCAGCTCTTTTACCTGTAAAAAAAAATACAAACAACCGCCCCAACAGTAAAACCCACCACCCACACAACCAACCCCCCAAATAAAATACTATCTAAAAAAAACTAAGCTCCCCATTGCCAAAGGGCATTTGGATAGGCATTGCCCTTAAAAGGGCAGTTAGCTCTTTTGCCGCCCAAAGCCTAATCTAAAAATAAAACCCACCCAATACACCCTTAAAAAACCTAACACTAACCCCCTGAAGATCGACTTACCGGGAGAAGTCTTCATCCAAGCCGGGCCAAAGTCCTCAACGAAGCTGGGAGAAGTCTTCATCCAAGCCGGGCGAAGTTGTCCTCCAGATGGGCAGAAGTCTTCATCCAAGTCGGGCAGAAGTGGTCCTCCAGACGGGCAGAAGTCTTCATCCAAGCCGGGCAGAAGTGGTCCCTCCAGAGGGCAGAAGTCTTCATCTTCAAGACATACGACGCGGAGCATCCTCTTCTTCTGATGACTAAAACAGAATGAAGGTACCTTTAAGTGACGTCATCCAAGATGGCGTCCTTAGATTCCAATTGGCTGAGAGAATTCTATCAGCCAATCAGAATTAAGGTAGAAAAAATCCTATTGGCTGACGCAATCAGCCAATAGGATTGAACTTCAATCCTATTGGCTGATCCAATCATCCAATAGGATTGAGATTGCATTGTTCCAATCTGCCAATAAAATGCAAGCTCAATCCTATTGGCTGATTGGATCAGCCAATAGGATTGAACTTCAATCCTATTGGCTGATTGCAATAGGATTTTTCTACCTTAATTCCGATTGGCTGATAGAATTCTATCAGCCAATCAGAATCTAAGGGACGCCATCTTGCAATGTTGGGGGCAGCAGATTAGGGGTTCATAAGTATAATGTAGGTGGCGGCGGTGTCCGGAGCGGCAGATTAGGGGTTACAAATGTTATTATAGTATTTGCTATGCGAGAGGGCCTCGGTTTAGGGGTTAATAGGTAGTTTATGGGTGTTAGTGTACTTTTTAGCAAATATACTGACTTTTAAAAGGGTTAGGACTCTTGACAGGAGAGGATGTACCGCTCACTTTTTGGCCTCCCAGGACAGACTCGTAATACCGGCGCTATGGAAGTCACATAGAAAAAAGAATTTATGAAGTTTACGTAAGTCGTTTTGCGGTAAGGCCAGAGAAGTGTTGCGAAGACCCTAAACCTTCAAGACTCGTAATACCACCGGGCGTAAAAAAGTAGCGTTAGGACCTCTTAACGCTGCTTTTTTACCCTAACGCACAACTCGTAATCTAGCCAAAAATGTGACCATGGTGATTGAGTTCCAGCAGAAATATACTTGTTACAGAAAATAAATGAAAATAGTTGGTGAGAGGCTATCGTCAGAGGGGAAAAGGGGGAAGGAGTGGTATGGAAGACCCACCAACTAATATTGTGTCCTAGAGAGAATGTGGGAATGACTTAATTATGATGCTTTAAATTGGTCCCAATAAAGCTGAATCAAATTAAACAAGTCAACGTTTATAAAAGACATAACCCTCCAGTCTATTAAGCCATTTATGTTTTGAGGGAGATAATGGAGATTTCCAAGACCTATTAGTCACGGATTTAGCACTATTAATAGAGAACTGGTATAATTTTGCAAGAATCAGGTAGTTTTAAATTCAGCAAAACATAAGTAGGTTGCTAGACCAAACAGGGAAATCCCCATTCTACCCAAAGGGGTATGCTGTTCCACCACACGTGGGACATATTACCAATCTCGCCACATCTCCTCCAGCACAATAATAAAAAAATTAAACCACAATGCACTGCTTTGCAATCATAATTGAACATATAAGTTCAAAAATAACATCTAAGTTATGTTTAATAGTGTAATTTGATCTATCATTTTTAACTTTTAATACACCAGGAAAACATGTTTATGAACATGTGAGCTGAGTATGTACAAGAAACACACACGCACAAAAAAAATCAAACAAAATTACTGTTGCTTTTTTGTGATAGATTTCAGCACTGCTGCTGAAAAATAGTGAACATAGGGGGTCAGTTCCAATCCTTTAGAAAAATATTTCTACAGAAAATCACAATTAAAGTCTATGGGGATTTTTATAGATAAATTGTTTGATACTTAAGACATAGTAATCAACCCCATGCTGTTTTATTATATTTGTATTATTTTAAAAGATTGTTTTCACCAAAGTCTTTTTTACATCTATAAAACTTTCATCAGTTGAAATCCAAACTACCACATTGGAAATGTTTAAATCTTTTTTCTTCTTGACATAATACTCCAATATTGTTTTTCTTCCACTTAAAAGAATTTTAAAAATGTAGTTTTTTTTATTATTATTTTTTATAAACAAAAGTGATATTCTTGTGCTGAAACAATTTGTTTTTGGAGCTGAGCCTGTCAGATGTTCTGTCAGAATAGCAAACATATCAGATCAGCAAACGTTTGCTGATCTGATATGTTTGCTATTCTGACAGAACAACAGTCATTAAGCAATAGATAATAATGAATTAGTTGCTTTTCCTTTTAGTTTCACTTTACATTTACACAGCTTTAAATTTATCAGGGGAAATATATATTTTAATATGCTTTATTGTTGCTCCGATAGGATATGTTTGAATATAATATCCTTTTATCCATACTCAGTCACAGGTATACTACTAGTATGTGGTCCAGTGATATATTCCTGATTAAAGGAACACTAAAGTGAAAATGAAACCTTTGTCATTCAGACAGAGCACACAATTATAAATAACTTTCCAGTTTACTTCAATTATCAAATCCTGCACAATCTTTTTATATGCATAGTCTCTGAGGTGTCAGCTATCACTGAGCATACTAAGGGGCCTAGTTATCAAGCCGTCAACCTCAAATACGCTGGAATTCCGCAGCGTATTTGTGGCGAGGCTGATTCGCCTTAGTTATCAAAGGCTAGAGACCAGCAAAAGTAGAATTTTTGTGACGTAAACTTCGATCCGCCGGACTCAGTCCGACACAGATCGATTCTTACGTCACTCCAGATGTTCCGCACACAAGTGCGGCACAATCTGACTACTTTTGCTAGTTATCAAAAAACTAGCAGGTACGCTCGGCACTTTTACGGCCCAGCGTACCTTGTTTTCAAACCGCCACCCTGGAGGCGGCGGATCCCATAGGAATCAATGGGAGTCTGACCATAGCAAAAGTACAAGTTCGCTGCTGCCAGACATCCCATTGATTCCTATGGGAGCTGTCTGCACCTAACACCCTAACATGTACCCCGAGTCTAAACACCACTAATCTGTCCCCCCTACACCACCGCAACTAAATAAAGTTATTACCCCCTAAACCGCCGCTCCCGGAGCCCACCGCAAGCTACTCTATACATATTAACCCCTAAACCGCCGCTCCCGGAGCCCACCGCAACTATAATATATGTATTAACCCCTAAACTGCCGCTCCCGGACCCTGCCGCAACCTATATTAAATTTATTAACCCCTAATCTGCCCCCCCTACACTGTCGCCACCTATAATACATTTATTAACCCCTATCCTGCCCCCCACTACACCGCCGCCACTGTAATAAATTTATTAACCCCTAAACCTAAGTCTAACACTAACCCTAAACACCCCCCTAACTTAAATATTAATTAAATAAATCTAAATAATATTTCTATTATGAACTAAATTAATCCTATTTAAAACTAAATACTTACCTTTAAAATAAACCCTAATATAGCTACAATATAAATAATAATTATATTGTAGCTATCTTAGGATTTATTTTTATTTTACAGGCATCTTTCAATTTATTTTAACTAGGTACAATAGCTATTAAATAGTTATTAACTATTTAATAGCTTACCTAGCTAAAATAAAGAGAAATTTACCTGTAAAATAAAAACTAACCTAAGTTACAATTACACCTAACACTACACTATACTTTAATAAATTATTCCTATTTAAAACTAAATACTTACCTGTAAATAAACCCTAAGATAGCTACAATGTAATTAATAATTACATTGTAGCTATTTTAGGAATTATATTTATTTTACAGGTAACTTTGTATTTATTTTAGCTAGTTAGAATAGTTATTAAATAGTTATTAACTATGTAATAACTACCTAGCTAAAAGAAATGCAAAATTACCTGTAAAATAAATCCTAACCTAAGTTACAATTAAACCTAACACTACACTATCATTAAATTAATTAAATAAATTAACTACAAATAACTACAATTAAATACAATTACATAAACTAACTAAAGTACAAAAAAAAAAGCTAAGTTACAAAAAATAAAAAACAATAGGTTACAAACATTTAAAAAATATTACAACAATTTGAAGCTACTTACACCTAATCTAATTCCCCTAATAAAATAACAAACCCCCCGAAAATAAAAAAATGCCCTACCCTATTCTAAATTAAAAAAGTTCAAAGCTCTTTTACCTTACCAGCCCTTAAAAAGGCATGCCAAAAGAATTCAGCTCTTTTGCCTGTAAAAGAAAAATACAACCCCCCCCCCCCCACATTAAAACCCACCACCCACATACCCCTAATCTGATCGGAACAGCCAATAGAATGCGAGCTCAATCTGATTGGCTGATTGGATCAGCCAATCGGATTGAACTTGAATCTGATTGGCTGATCCAATCAGCCAATCAGATTTTTCCTACCTTAATTCCGATTGGCTGATAGAATCCTATCAGCCAATCAGAATTGAAGGGACGCCATCTTGGATGACGTCCCTTAAAGGAGCCTTCATTCGTCGGTAGTCCGTCGGGAAAGAAGGATGTTCCGCGTCGGCGGGATGAAGATTGAAGACCCCGCTTGGAAGATGACATCGCCCGGATAGAAGACTTCTTCAGCGCCTCTTGGAAGATGACATCGCCCGGATGGAAGACTTCTTCAGCACCGCTTGGAGGATCACTTCATCGGATGGAAGATTTCTTCAGCGCCGCTTGGAGGATAACTTCTGCCGCTCCGGGTCTCCTCTTCAGTTCCATCGCTGCTCGGCTGAGTGAAGACGACTCAAGGTAGGATGATCTTCAGGGGATTAGTGTTAGGTTATTTTAAGGGGGGTTTGGGTTAGATGAGGGGTATGTGGGTGGTGGGTTTTAATGTTGGGGGTTGTTGTATTTTTCTTTTACAGGCAAAAGAGCTGAATTCTTTGTGGCATGCCCCACAAATGGCCCTTTTAAGGGCTGGTAAGGTAAAAGAGCTTTGAACTTTTTTAATTTAGAATAGGGTAGGGCATTTTTTTATTTTGGGGGGGTTGTTATTTTATTAGGGGGCTTAGATTAGGTGTAAGTAGCTTAAAATTGTTGTAATATTTTTAAAATGTTTGTAACTTATTTTTTTTATTTTTTGTAACTTAGCTTTTTTATTTTTTGTAACTTAGCTTTTTTATTTTTTGTACTTTAGTTAGTTTATGTAATTGTATTTAATTGTAGTTATTTGTAGGTAATTTATTTAATTAATTTAATGATAGTGTAGTGTTAGGTGTAATTGTAACTTAGGTTAGGATTTATTTTACAGGTTAATTTCTCTTTATTTTAGCTAGGTAGGTATTAAATAGTTAATAACTATTTAATAGCTATTGTACCTAGTTAAAATAAATTGAAATTTGCCTGTAAAATAAAAATAAATCCTAAGATAGCTACAATATAATTATTATTTGTATTGTAGCTATATTAGGGTTTATTTTAAAGGTAAGTATTTAGTTTTAAATAGGATTAATTTAGTTCATAATAGAAGTATTATTTAGATTTATTTAATTAATATTTAAGTTAGGGGGGTTTTAGGGTTAGTGTTAGACTTAGGTTTAGGGGTTAATAATTTTATTACAGTGGCGGCGGTGTAGTGGGGGGCAGGATAGGGGTTAATAAATTTATTATAGGTGGCGACGGTGTAGGGGGGGCAGGATAGGGGTTAATAAATTTAATATAGGTTGCGGCGGGGTCAGGGAGCGGCGGTTTAGGGGTTAAACTATTTATTTAGTTGCGGCGAGGTGCGGGATCAGCAGGATAGGGGTTAATAACTTTATTATAGAGGGCGACGGTATAGGGGGGCAGGATAGGGGTTACTAGGTATAATGTTGGTGGCAGCGGTGTCCGGGAGTGGCGGTTTAGGGGTTAATACATTTATAAGAGTTGCGGCGGGGTCTAGGAGCGGCGGTTTAGGGGTTAATACATTTATAAGAGTTGCGGCGGGGTATAGGAGCGGCGATTTAGGGGTTAGTAACTTTATTTAGTAGCGGGGGGCTCCGGTATAGGGGGTAGAACAGTGTAGTTAGTGTGGGTGCTTAGTGACAGGCTAGCAAGAGAGCTGTAAAAAAGCCGAAGAGCAGCGAGATCGGATGAGTGATAACTCTCACAGTCCACTGCTCATCGCCCCGTACTTGGTGCGCGGCTTTTTGACAGCTTTTTTGATAACTTAGGCGAATTTTTGCAGGTCCGCGGCAGCGATGTGAGGCGAGCTTAGGCGGGCGTATTGGGCCGGCGAAGGCAGGAAAAGTAGACACGTTGATAACTACCCCCCTATGAATTCATAGTATATATGCATCCACATTTTGTGATTTGCTGATGGTTGTCACATGATGATACCAACTTCGAAATTAGCAAGAAAAAACAATCTACTACTCATTTGAAATTCAGAATATGGGGCCGATTTTTAAATGTGCCAGCGGACATGATACGATGTAGCATATCATGTCCGCCGCACATCGATAAATGCTGACAGCATACGCTGTCAGCATTTATCCTTGCACAAGCAGTTCTTGTGAACTACTTGTGTAATGCCGCCCCCTGCAGATTTGTGGCCAATCGGCCGCTAGCAGGGGGTGTCAGCCCGATCGTATAGGATCAGGCGGATTGATGTCCGCAGTCTCAGAGCAGGCTGACAAGTTATGGAGCAGCGGTCTTTAGACCTGAAGGCTCGCGCAGAAACAGGGGCATCAAGCTCTATTTGTGGCTTGATAATTTGGCCTCTGGGTTTTATTATGCATTTGGGGATTATGCAACTCTACTGTATTAAATGGTCCTAAATGGTCGAGTATGTACGCTCATGAGCCAACCTGTCCTGTATTCCTCCTTTCTACATTGTCATTGTACCATAATACACTGCTGTGTAATATACTTGCACTCTTCAAATAAATAGTGACAATAAATTATATTAATAATGGCGCTATGAGAAACTTTTTTCATGCTTTTGTTGAAAAAGGCTTCATAGTTTTATATAAAAGATATAGATAGATCTGATCTGACTTCTATTTGCTTTTCAAAATGAATAAATATAATCAGATAGTATTTATTGAGATATCTGATTTCAAACTTGCCATTTTTAATAAGATTTTCCCACCATAGTAAATAATAGTAATAAAAAACGTTTTTGGGTGCATGAGCTGTATGGGGTTGGTTGACCAATGCATTTAAAATGTTTTGCTTTGTTCTCTTGGTTGCCTTTGTTTAAGGAGCAGCAATGCAGAACTGGTAGCTAGGTGCACATTAGGGGCGAGATCCGATATACGGCGCAGGTTTTGGCGCAAGCTTGGAAACCTGCGCCGCCCATAGTTTCAGCTCGCAACTCGAGCTATCCCATATACGGCGCCGTTAGATGCTAAAGTGCCGTAAGTCGGGCAAACTAGCGATGTCCAGAAATCTGCGTAAGTACAAATTTCTGGAGTCGCCAGTGACTTACGCCACTTTAGAAACTGACGCCGCTTACAAAACCTTACTAAAGTATTAAATCTCCCGTACTGTCTAACACGCCTCCCAAAAATAACCCGACACGTATACCCCTCTATCCGCAATCCCCCCTCTCACTCCTAATAATAAATATATTAACCCCTAAACCGCCGCTCCAGGACCCCGCCGCCAGCTACATATGTTTTACCCCCTGATCTGACCCCCCTACACCGCCGCCAGCTACATTAAATGTTTTACCCCCTAATGTGACCCCCCTACACCGCCGCCAGCTACATTAAATGTTTTACCCCCTAATGCAGGCCCGGACTGGCCATAGGGCATACCGGGCATTTGCCCGGTGGGCCGCCGGTCATCTTAGCCCCGCCCACATACCGAGTGCCCAAATTATTTGTTGTGATTCGTGAATAATATAATGATTATGTTTATGCAACATGTAATACCGGCCGGTATTATATGTTGCATAAACATAATCATTCAGGCCCGGCCGGACTAAACTCAGAGCCAGAGGACCGTTTTTAGTAGGAGGCCGGCCCATTGTTATTTCTCCGCGGCCATTTTGGGGAGGAATCGAGCATGTCATGTCATGCGCCTGCGCACACAATTTCCTCTTGGTGCCGGGCGCGGGCGGGAAAAGAACCACACAGGCTGAGGCTCAGGTCAAGCAGGCGGCAGCTGCAGCAGAAGCAGAGAGACGGTAGACACGCAGTCACAGTCACAGCACTGCAGTCAGACAGAACAGGTGAGGTGAGGTTGCGTTTTAAACAAATATTGCTGGGCTGGACATGATCATTGAAATATGTTTGTTAAATTAGGCTAGCAAGACTACACAGCAGCAGCGTGACTACAGGCGTTCGCAGAGGCTGCCTGACATTTTGGGGGGCTGCTGTGAGTGACAGTCACTAATGACAGAGACCAGAGAGTGTGGTAAAGTTCAGGTTGGATGAGCATCGGGGGAGGCGGGAGCCTTTCACATATAAGGGGATAGCAGGCTTTAATATGCACTATGCTTTTAATGTAGGTATTGCATTTTGCTTCTTTATTGACTTGGGGAATGCCCCCTTTCCCCCCACACCCCTACCACCTGTTATCTTTTGTGTGTTGCCTTTATTTATTATTTCTGTTTTGTGAGGTGAAGCGGCTGAACACTCCCAGATCCATATGCAGCTCACTAATGAGCTTTTCAAGCTGTGTCTCCTAGTTCTACATATAATAAGGGGAAAGAGAGTTCTGCAGGTGCTATGTTGGCTGTGATGAAAAGGGTTAACTAGAGGTGCTGTGTTTAAAGGTTTCACTTGAGAGTTATCCTTGTGGTGCTATGTATAAAAGAAAGTCCTAGAGGTGATATATAATAAAATGATGTCCTTCAGATGCTGTGTGTATGTATGTATATATATATATATATATATATATATATATATATATATATATATACACACTTATTTTGTATCATTATAACTTACTGTCTATATTAAAAATAATACCTGATAGGACTATATTCTATTTTTAAACAGTCATATTATTATTATACATATTCCTTAGTGTTTTGCTTCTGTATTTTCTTAAATGTAAAATTTGAAAGGGGTCAGAGTTGTTATACCTGCTCCCCCAGATTGTACTTGCCCCCCCAGACCAAACTTTTCCAGTCCCCCTATATATACATATATATATGTGTGTGTGTGAATGCTGTGTAGTGTGTGTTGTGTGCCTTCATGTACTGTATGTGAATGCTGTGTGTGTGTTGTGTGCCTGCTTGTATGTGAATGCTGTGTGTGTGTTGTGTGCCTGCATGTATGTGAATGCTGTGTAGTGTGTGTTGTAGGCCTGCATGTATGTGAATGCTGTGTAGTGTGTGTTGTGTGTCTGCATGTATGTGAATGCTGTGTAGTGTGTGTTGTGTGTCTGCATGTATGTAAATGCTGTTTTCTAGTGTGTGACTGTGTTGTGTGCCTGCACGTATGGGAATGCTGTGTAGTGTGTGTTGTGTGCCTGCATGTATGGGAATGCTGTGTACTGTGTGTGTGTTGTGTGCCTGCATGTATGTGAATGCTGTGTAGTGTGTGTGTGTGTTGTGTGCCTGCATGTATGTAAATTATGTGTACTGTCTGTATGTTGTGTGGCTGCATGTATGTGAATGCAGTGTAGCGTGTGTGTTGTGTATGTTGTGTGCCTGCATGTATGTGCATAAGAAATAGTGAGAGGGGGGGGGGGGTTGTGGGCCTTTTTGCCCAAAAATGCCCGGGCCTTTTTTTGGTCCCAGTCCGGCCCTGCCCTAATGTGACCCCCCTACACCGCTGCCAGCTACATTAAAATTATTACCCCTAAACTAAATTACAAATAGCCCTTAAAATGGCCTTTTGCGGGACATTGCCCCAAAGTAACCAGCTCTATTACCAGCCCTTAAAAGGGCCTTTTGCGGGGCATTGTCCCAAAGTAATCAGCTCTTTTACCTGTAATCTAATCCCCCTACACCGCTGCCACCTATATTAAATGTATTAACCCCTAATCTAATCCCCCTACACCGCCGCAACCTATATTAAATATATTAACCCCTAATCTGACCCCATTACACCGCCGCCACCTATATTAACTTTATTAACCCCTAATTATATTAGGGTTAATATAGTTATTATATTATATATATTAACTATATTAACCCTATCTAACTCTAACAACCCTAATTTAATAATTATTAAAATAAATATAAATAATATTAATAATATTAACTAAATTATTCATATTTAAAACTAAATACTTACCTATAAAATAAACCCTAAGATAGCTACAATATAATTAATAATTACATTGTAGCTATTTTAGGGTTTATATTTATTTTACAGGTGACTTGGTATTTATTTTAACTAGGTACAATAGGTATTAAATAGTTAATAACTATTTAATAGCTACCTAGTAAAAATAATTACCAATTTACCTGTAAAATAAATCCTAACCTCAGTTACAAATACACCTACACTATCAATAAATTAAATAAACTACAGTTATCTAAACTAAAATATAATTAAATACACTAAACTAAATTACAAAAACAAACACTAAATTACAAAAAATAAAAAAAAGATTACAAGAATTTTAATCTAATTACACCTAATCTAAGCCCCCTAATAAAATAATAAAGCTCCCCAAAATAAAAAAAATCCCTACCCTATTCTAAAGTACAAAGTAATCAGCTCTTTTACCTATAAAAAAAAATAGAATACCCCCCCAACATTACAACCCACCACCCACATACCCCTATTCTAACGCACCCAAACCCCCCTTAAAAAAAACTATCACTAACCCCCTGAAAATCTCCCTACCTTGAGTCGTCTTCACCCAGCCGAGCCGAAGTCTTCATCCAATCCGGGTGATGTCTTCATCCAAGCGGCAAAGAAGAGGTCTTCCATCCGGGCGATGTCTTCATCCAAGCGGCAAAGAAGAGGTCTTCCATCCGGCCAATGTCTTCCTCCAAGCGGCATCTTCTATCTTCCGGCTCCATCTTCAGACCTCCTACGCGGAACATCCAGCTGGCCCGACGGACTAACGACGAATGAAGGTTCCTTTAAATGACGTCATCAGCCAATCGGATTGAGCTCGCATTCTATTGGCTGTTCCGATCAGCCAATAGAATACAAGCTCAATCCGATTGGCTGATCCAATCAGCCAATCGGTTTGAATTTCAATCCGATTGGCTGATTCAATCAGCCAATCGGATTTTTCCTACCTTAATTCCGATTGGCTGATAGAATCCTATCAGCCAATCGGAATTCGAGAGACGCCATCTTGGATGACGTTATTTAAAGGAACCTGCATTCGTCGTTAGTCCGTCGGGCCAGCTGGATGTTCCGCATAGCAGGTCTGAAGATGGACCCGGAAGAAAGAAGATAGAAGATGCCGCTTGGAGGAAGACATCGGCCGGATGGAAGACCTCTTCTTTGCCGCTTGGATGAAGACATCGCCCGGATGGAAGACCTCTTCTTTGCCGCTTGGATGAAGACATCGCCCGGATTGAATGAAGACTTCGGCTTGGCTGGGTGAAGACGACTCAAGGTAGGGAGATCTTCAGGGGGTTAGTGATAGGTTTTTTTAAGGGGGGTTTGGGTGGGTTAGAATAGGGGTATGTGGGTGGTGGGTTGTAATGCTGGGGGGGTATTCTATTTTTTTTAACAGGTAAAAGAGCTGATTACTTTGGGGCAATGCCCCGCAAAAAGCCCTTTTAAGGGCTGGTAAAAGAGCTGATTACTTTGTACTTTAGAATAGGGTAGGGATTTTTTTTATTTTGGGGGCTTAGATTAGGTGTAATTAGCTAAAAATTCTTGTAATCTTTTTTTATTTTTTTGTAATTTAGTGTTTTTTTTGTAATTTAGTTTAGTGTATTTAATTATATTTTAGTTTAGATAATTGTAGTTTATTTAATTTATTTATAGTGTAGGTGTATTTGTAACTTAGGTTTTGATTTATTTTACAGGTACATTGGTAATTATTTTAACTAGGTAGCTATTAAATAGTTATTAACTATTTAATAGCTATTGTACCTAGGTAAAATAAATACAAAGTTACCTGTAAAATAAATGTAAACCCTAAAATAGCTACAATGTAATTATCAATTATATTTTAGCTATCTTAAGGTTTATTTTATAGGTAAGTATTTAGTTTTAAATAGGAATAATTTAGTTAATAAGATTAATATTATTTAGATTTATTACAATAATAATTAAGTTAGGGGTGTTAGGGTTAGATAGGGTTAATATAGTTAATATAATAACTATATTAATTATTAACTATATTAATAATATATATAATAACTATATTAACCCTAATATAAGTAGGGTTAATATAGATGGTGGCGGCGGTGTAGGGGGGTCAGATTAGGGGTTAATATATTTAATATAGGTGGTGGCAGCGGTGTAGGGGGGTCAGATTAGGGGTTAATATATTTATTATAGGTGGCGGCGGTGTAGGGGGATTAGATTACCGGTAAAAGAGCTGATTACTTTGTGACAATGCTCGCAAAAGGCCCTTTTAAGGGCTGGTAATAGAGCTGGTTACTTTGGGGCAATGCCTGGCAAAAAGCCCTTTTCAGGGCTATTTGTAATTTAGTTTAGGGTAGTGACATTTTAGTATTTTAGGGGGTAATACATTTATTATAGGTGGCGGCGGTGTAGGGGGATTAGATTAGGGGTTAATACATTTAATATAGGTGGTGGCGGTGTAGGGGGATTAGATTAGGGGTTAATCATTTTAATAGAGGTGGCGGCGGTGTAGGGGTCCGGAAGTGGCGGTTTAGGGGTTAAACACTTTATTAGGGATTGTGGCGGGGGATCGCGGTTGACAGGTAGATAGACATTGAGCATGCGTTAGGTGTTAGGTTTTATTTTGCAGGTAGTTTAGGGAGCTACGGGGCTCCAATACTCAGCGTAAGGCTTACTACGCCTGCATTTTGTGGCGAGATGAAAATGGAGTAAGATTTCTCCATTTTCGTCACGTAAGTCCTTACGCTGTATATTGGATACCAAACTGCGCTGGTTTGGTATACCTGTCTATGGGCCAAAAAACTACGGCCGAAGGCAGAAATATACGAGTGAAACTTCTAGTTTAAGCCGTATATAGGATACCAAACCAGCGCAATATTTGGCGTCGCTGGCTATTGCGGGCGACGCTGCATATCGGATCGGGCCCTAGGTGAGCCAATGACAACAGGCATATAACTGTAGCCACAAATTAGCAGCTAACTCCCAGTAGTGCTCTGCTGCTACTGAGCATACTGAAGTATTCTTTTCAATAAAGGATAGCAAGAGAGCAAAGCAAATTATATAATAAGAGTAAATTGGAAAGTTGTTTAAAAAAATCACATGCGCTATCTGAATCATAAAAGAAAATTTTTTGGGTTTCATATCGCTTTCACCCAAAAAGCCATATAGATCCGAACTGCAGGGAGCACCAGCTGAAGGTCCTGAGCTCCTGGCCTCTGTCTGCATATGGAACCAGAGTATGATCGGTGCTACATTTCCAGATGAAGACAGATGCCTGATTGTTACAGACAGTGACACTAAGTCACCTTCTGTAACAATTGTCTGCTGGTACCGGCAGGAGGTGTGGGCAGGAAGCGGGAGGCTGGGCCAGCTTGGGAGGGGAGTGGGAGGAGCCCTACGCTACAGAAAAAACTGTTTGGGAAGGAGGGATTGGGTGGGACCCTACACTATGTCACTTGATACGGAAGAGAGGAGGGAAAAGTAGGGATCGGGCCTATGCTGCCTAATAAAAATATAGGGGGAGGGTGACCCTACACTATGGAACAGTAGATTTAAGGCACAGGGGCCCACATAATCCAAATAAAGATGGCAGGGTGACCATATATAGGGAGGAGGTGGGGAGGGGGAGATGGCCTTGTCATGTGATCACTGCAACAGGTTAATTTGGTAAAAGCATGGGCTAAAATGTAACAAAAATTAAAAAAATATCAGGGATAGACTGTAAGGTGGGGGAGGGGAAAATGAATTCAGTAATCTAGTAAAGGGATTATGATTTCCCTGAATTAAAATATATACTGAAGCATATTAGGGGATAGGTAAGGTGTAAGGACTTATGGAGATGCGTATATTATATGTTAGGTAAACTGCAAAGTACAAAAGCTCCCTATCACAAATTAGGTGGTAGCTAGCCATAATTCAAGAGGATTTATGAGTCAGATCCTATTACTCCATCTAGAGTCTAGATACTTTGGCTATAGTAGTATTGCACCCAATCACTGCAACTTTGACAATAACTATGCTCCATTGTCTCGGCCCCTGACATGGAGGTACAGTACATTATGTGTGGTCTGTATATACTAAGTGAAAGACCTTAGAACCTGTTCTGGGTTTCCTCTTTACAGACTTTACAGACAGACACAAAACACATGCACTATAGTTGGTGTAGCGACTACTCTAGCTATATCTCAAATTCTCATGATAGGCTCAACAAGTATTTTTGGGATCTTAGATCCCTGTGGATATAAACCTCTAGGGTTTGAGAACATGATGCACAACTGTAGCAAGCCCTTATATAAACAGCACACAAAAATAGCTTATCATTAATATCTGGTTCTACAATGTTGTCGTCTGATTTACTATAATGAAATATATAGTGGGTTACAGCCTATCTAGGTAATGCAGAGGTAAAAAGGGAAATGTGTTCAGATTAGTGTTATTGGTTAGTAACTATACTAATAAGTATATCAAATAAAACTAGCCGATTGTCATGGAATTTATAAAGTATAGATTGTCCCAGTGGAGGATTGCATATATGAAATGTGGATAAATATGTCTCTACCCTATTCCTATGTTTGTCAGCAAATTAGTTGTGCTTTCTCACACAGCAGCAGATACTATAATGGTAGCTAAAGGCTGGGGTATTTAAAGTAGCAATCATGTAGGTTTACCCATAACAGTAACAATAAGCAAAACAATAGTTAAATACAATATGCACTATTATTCTATATATAGCTAAATATAATCATGCGGATGGCATCCAAATCAACATAAACAACAAAATTTGTCACACCATAAGTATTTCTAACCAGCATAGATCAGTTCCATGTCAGCCTGTTTGAAACATATCTACAGATCTCACTGACAAAAAAAAAAAAATTATCCTATGCCTACAGTCTGCTGAGATGGTCTAGACCATACAGAGAGGCATAACAGATGCGTTGTAAAGTGTGGAATAAGTGTACTGCATTTGAAGAGAGCATCAAACTGGTATTCAGCGCCGCAATCAGTTCCATGTTTAACGGGGGAAATCTTTCCCGATGTATAAAGGCTCCCCCTATCTGAACAACATGTTTAGCTTTCTGTTAAACCAAATCAGCTTGCCTTTTCCACATCAGACCCTTCTTGATATGTGCCAGTAACTTTTGCTGTTTAGCCTGAAAGTCTCAGCTTTCTCTCGTAGTAAGGTTAGCTGGATATGTCGGGTATTAGCTGGATATGCCGGTATTGTAAGGGAGCGGTCAGCGTGGCCCGTTAGTTCCATTGCGGTGACATGTATTCTCTCAGGGTCTTTCCATTCAGTATTACCTATCTGGAGGGAGCTGGATGTACAGTCTATGTCATGTGAGGTCGAGTCCGGTAAAGGCGTACTTTGTACCAGAGCCATGGCTCTCTCAGCTGCTTCTCTAGCTCTGTGCACAACATCAAGGAGAGGTAAGTCGGTTCCTATAAGAGCGCAGTGAAGCTGTTCTACCATCGTAGCAAAATGGAGATGCAGGATATTGTGCAGTCTAACCTCCCATGCATCGATTATGGCCATATACTCCATATAGGCCGGCAAGTTCCAGAGGTTATATGGGTTATGTAGTTACCCTGAGTAGATCTTCACACAGACAACAGCCACATGGACTAGCTTCAGAACCTGGATAGGCTGATTAAATGTAAAATCTACTTCCGAATCTTGCTATCTTGGTTGGTGTAGCTTCTTGGAGGTGTAGTAGGGTAAAGAATATAGCTTTTCCCCCTAAAATTAGCCAAATAATTCTAATAATTCAGAGTGGAGCCAGGAGCTCTTCAAAAACACAACCTGCTGTTTTGGCTGTAGGCTCCGCCCCCCGTTTCATTTACAGTTTTTAAAGTTATTTTATAAACATCTTGCAACTTAAGATTCTAAATATTAGCCCAATGTAACCGAGATCTGATACATTTTGATATTTTCATAATTTATATTTTGCTGTTTTAGTTTAACCACGCAGGGTGACATGCATGTCTTTATTCCCCTATTGTGATGTTTTTATTGACATTTTCTGTTTAAATGGCTGTCTTTTGTTGAATAATGACTCTCTTTATTTCCAATCTTCTAGAGCAGACATCCTCAAACTGATATGCTGGCTGAGCATCATGGGAAATGTAGTTCCAAAACCTCTGGAGGGCCAAGTTTGAGGATGTCTGTTCTAGAGGTTTGTTCCTAACAAAAAAATGGTAGGACTTATCCTTATCTGCCAGTGAGCAGTTGATATTTTGGGATCAGTCTTAGACAAATGTGGCTTCCCTGCTAGTCTTAATATCTTTTTAAAAGGGACATGTACCCCATATGTTAAATCGCTTGTAGGTGATGCAGTATATCTGCAAAAAGCAGACTAGAACATATAACATCTTTATGTAATAAAAGGATATTTAGCTTCAGAATAAGTGCTCTGTGACAATTATCCTTCAGCTACTTGTTACTGTCATCTACATGTTGAAATAAAACTCAGCCAATCAGCCGCATCAGTGCGCAGTTCACTTTTTTGTGTGTGATATTGTGAAATGTCATCATACTATTGTAAGATTCCATACTAAACTTCCTTAAACTGAGGAGGGAAATAAAGTGACTGAGCCTGTACATGCCGGATACACACTCCCTTGCAAGTCTTAGGACTAGCATCCTTCAATGTACATTTACAAAATGATTTGGCTACTGAGGAGGCAAAGAGCACCACAACAAAGCTGTTAAGGGTCACTCCTCTTCCCATAATCCCCAGTCATTCGACCGAAGGGAAATGGAAAAGGAATAACACAAGGTGTATCGGTGCCTGAGGTTTAGTACAAAATAACTGTCTTAATAAAGGGTGGGGTCGTGGACTCTCCATATCCGGAAAGAAAGAAATTTATCAGGTAAGCATACATTTTGTTTTCTTTCCTAAGATATGGAGAGTCCACAATGTCATTCAATTACTAGTGGGAACCAATACCCAAGCTAGAGGACACAGAATGAACAGGGAGGGAGAACAAGACAGGCAGACCTAAACAGAAGGCACCACCGCTTGAAGAACCTTTCTCCAAAAAGAGGCTTTAGCCGAGGAAAAAGTATCAAATTTGTAAAATTTGAAAAAAAGTATACAGAGAGGACCAAGTTGAAGACTTGCAAATCTGTTCCACAGGAGCTTAATTTTTGAAAGCCCAAAAAAGAGGAGACAACCCAAGTGGAATGAGATGTAATTCTCTCAGGAGGCTGCTGTCCAGCAAAACGAAGTAGAAGTAGCCTTCTGACCCTTACGCTTTCCTGAGAAACAAACAAACAGGGCAGAAGACTGGCGAAAATCCTTAGTTGTCTGTAGGTAGAATTTTAGAGCATGCACCACATCCAAGTTGTGCAACAGACGTTCTTTATGAGAAGAAGGATTGGGACAGAGAGAAGGAACAACAATTTCCTGATTAATATTTCTATCCGCCACCACATTAGGAAGAAACCGCATGAAAGATAAGGTAAGGCGAATCACACTGCAAAGCCGAGAGTTCCGAAACTCGCCGAGCAGAAGAGATAGCAATAAGAAACAAAACCTTCCAAGATAGCAACTTAATATCTATTAAATGCATTGGCTCAAACGGAGCTTGCTGCAAAACTTTAAGAACGAGATTAAGGCTCCAAGGAGGAGCAAAAGGAGGAGCAAAAGGTTTAAACACAGGCCTGATTATGACCAGGGCCTGACAAAAAGATTGAACATCTGGCACATCCGCCAGACGCTTGTGTAACAAAATAGATAATGCAGAGAACTGACTGACAAACCTTTCTCCAGACCTTCCTTGAGAAAAAAACATTATTATAGGAATCCTGACCCTACTCCAAGAGTAGCTCTTATGATTCACACCAATAAAGGTATTTACGCCATACCTTATGGTAAATTTTTCGGGTAACAGGCTTGCAAGTCTGGATTATGGTCTCAATGACCGACTCAGAAAATCCACGCTTAGACAGAACTAAGCGTTCAATCTCCAAGCAGTCAGCTTCAGAGAAACGAGATTTGGATGGAAGAATGGACCCTGAGCTAGAAGGTCCTTCCTCAGAGGCAACCTCCAAGGCGGCCGAGATGACATCTTCACTAGGTCTGCATACCAGATCCTGCAAGGCCATGCAGGAGCTATTATAATTACAGATGCTCTCTCTTGTTTGATACGAGCAATAACTTGTGGAAGGAGAGACGAAGGAAACAGGTATGCTAGACCAAAATCCCAAAGAACCGCCAGAGCATCTATCAGAGCAGCCTGCAGATCTCTTGACCTTGAACCGTACCTTGGAAGCTGCCGAGACGCCATCAGATCCAACTCCGGCACCCCCCATTTGAGGGTTAACCTGGAGAACACCTCCGGATGGAGAGCCCACTCCCCGGGATGAAATGTGTGTCTGCTCAGGAAATCCGCTTCCCAGTTGTCCACTCCAGGAATGTGGATGGCAGATAGACAACAATTGTGAGCTTCCACCCACTGAAGAATCCGTGCCACCTCCTTCATGGCTAAGGAGCTCCGAGTTCCTCCCTGGTGGTTGATGTAAGCCACTGAAGTGATGTTGTCTGACTGAAACCTAATAAACTTGGCTAAAGACAATTGAGGCCAAGCCATCAGAGCATTGTAAATAGCTCTCAACTCCAAGATGTTTATGGGGAGGGCAGACTCCTCCCGAGTCCATAGTCCCCTCACCTTTAACAAGTTCAAGACAGAACTAAGCGTTCAATCTCCAAGCAGTCAGCTTCAGAGAAACGAGATTTGGATGGAAGAATGGACCCTGAGCTAGAAGGTCCTTCCTCAGAGGCAACCTCCAAGGCGGCCGAGATGACATCTTCACTAGGTCTGCATACCAGATCCTGCAAGGCCATGCAGGAGCTATTATAATTACAGATGCTCTCTCTTGTTTGATACGAGCAATAACTTGTGGAAGGAGAGACGAAGGAAACAGGTATGCTAGACCAAAATCCCAAAGAACCGCCAGAGCATCTATCAGAGCAGCCTGCAGATCTCTTGACCTTGAACCGTACCTTGGAAGCTGCCGAGACGCCATCAGATCCAACTCCGGCACCCCCCATTTGAGGGTTAACCTGGAGAACACCTCCGGATGGAGAGCCCACTCCCCGGGATGAAATGTATGTCTGCTCAGGAAATCCGCTTCCCAGTTGTCCACTCCAGGAATGTGGATGGCAGATAGACAACAATTGTGAGCTTCCACCCACTGAAGAATCCGTGCCACCTCCTTCATGGCTAAGGAGCTCCGAGTTCCTCCCTGGTGGTTGATGTAAGCCACTGAAGTGATGTTGTCTGACTGAAACCTAATAAACTTGGCTAAAGACAATTGAGGCCAAGCCATCAGAGCATTGTAAATAGCTCTCAACTCCAAGATGTTTATGGGGAGGGCAGACTCCTCCCGAGTCCATAGTCCCCTCACCTTTAACAAGTTCAAGACTGTTCCTCAGCCTAGCAGGCTGGTGTACGTGGTCACAATCACCCAGGAAGTTCTCTGGAAGCATGTGCCCTGAGACAGATGGTCCTGAGAAAGCCACCACGGGAGAGAGTCTGTCAACTGGTCTAGATCTCCCCTCTGAGACAGATCTGAATGGTCTCCGTTCTATTGTCTGAGCATGCATAATTGCTGAGCTCTCAAATGGAATCAAGCAAAGAGAATGATGTCCATGGAAGTGACCATCAGACCAATTACCTCCATACATTGAGCCACTGATGGCCAAACAGTAGACTGCAGAGAGAGGCAAGAGGAGAATTTGGGATTTTCTGACCTCTGTCAGAAAAATTTTCATAGATAGGGAATCTATTATGGTCCCTAAGAAAACAATGTTGTTATTATATATTTATTGTAGGTAATCCTAAGTATTTATCAACATTCAGTTAATAAAAAGATGTAAACAGGTATATACAACTGATATATATATAAACTTGTTGTCTAATGTGAGCTTCTTATCTATATATAAAAACTAATAAAACATTTGTATAATTACACAGAAATTTAATAACTTGTTAAAAGCATACATAAAATAAAAAGGGACGTCTCCCTTATAACATCGATTTCATCAGAGAAAATAATTGAATAACTGTAGTATATATTTCCACTATTTGATAATCAGGTACCTGTTATATAGTGTAACAAATGATAATGTCCAGAAATTGGATTAAAAAAACTTAAAGATCCAAACAAGATGACCTACCCGCTATTGTGGCGGGTGTGTGTTACCGGTCCGTTAGTGAGAGACTGGTATTTAAAAATATGTCATGTGACTTTTCCTACGTCACACTTGTGATCGTAGCTGTTTCAATATAGTTGTAATGTAACCAGTGATCCTTGATATTCTGTCAAGTGCTTATTATGTTGCAATTTTTTTTTAAACTTTAATCTGTATGTGTATCCCCCTATTCCGTGTGTAATTAGGGAGTCTTAGGGGAGATTGCAACTTACGCTGGTCTCTTGGCACACCTGATTTCTCTTTTAGTGTGGTCTTTGCGGTCACATTCAGTGACTTGGATGTTAAACTTTGCGGTCACGTGCAGTGACTATAATGCAATCCTCGCAGTGTGGACTTGGCGGTCACTTGTAGTGGTGGGAATTGAACTTGTGACCTTTAGGGTAAGAGAGGGAGATCTTAACCATTAGGCTATGTGTATATCACTTTCTGTGTTAGCCTAGTGGACTTGGCGGTCACTTGTAGTGACTGTAATGAGGTCTTTGCGGTCACAGAGGTGACTAGTGGTGGGGTCTTTGCGGTCACAAGTGGTGACTAGGAGTAGAATCTTTAGCGGACATCAGTGATGTTATACAGCAAGGTCTTTGCAGTCACAGATTGTGACTTGCATGTATTAACTTGCGGTTGTATCTTTGCGGTCACAGATTGTGACTACTAGTGACCGCAAAGATTTCCTCTAAGTCACCACTGTTAGTGACCGCAAAGACCACTTTTAAGTCACAATCTGTGACCGCAAAGATACAACCGCAAGTTAATACATGCAAGTCACAATCTGTGACTGCAAAGACCTTGCTGTATAACATCACTGATGTCCGCTAAAGATTCTACTCCTAGTCACCACTTGTGACCGCAAAGACCCCACCACTAGTCACCTCTGTGACCGCAAAGACCTCATTACAGTCACTACAAGTGACCGCCAAGTCACTTGTATAGGGATTGTAGTTCTCTTAGCCAGAGTAGAAATAGCGCCTTCTACTTTAGGCACCGTGCGCCAAGAATCTTTAATGGAGTCAGCAACAGGGAAACATCTTTTTAAATACATGAGACGGGGAGAAAGGAATCCCTGGCTTCTGCCATTCCTGTGAAATAATCTCCATCACACGGTCTGGGACAGGAAAAACTTCCATAGAGGAAGGAACATCATATTATTTATTAAGTTTACTAGACTTCTTAGGGTTGACAACGACAAAAGTATCAGAGTCATCCAAAGTAGCAAATACCTCCTTTAACAGTACACAGTGTTCAAGCTTAAATCTAAAGTTTACTTCTTCAGTATCAGATGAAGGAATAATACTGTCCGAATCTGAGATTTCACCCTTAGAGGCTACAAGACGTATCCTCCTCATCAGACTTATGAGGGAGGGCAACCTGCATAGCAGTAGGTGGAACAGAAACCTTACTATCTGAATGTCTAATTTTCCTCTTGCGTTTTCCCAGCATAGGAAAAGCAGATAATGCAGCAGATACCACAGAAAATACCTGTGCAGCAAAATCTACAGGCAAATAAACTCCTCCAGGAGGCTGAGATGAACTGCAGGACACTGTATGTGACGCCATTGAGGTTTTGGACGTTTGAGGAGAAAGCTGTGGCATTGCCTGAAGATCATCATCCTGAGAGACATTGGGCTCAGAGGGCAACAATTTATCTTTAAATTGAAGTGTTCTAGCTAAGCATGCAGCACAGAATTGCATAGGCAAAACAATTTGTGCCTCAATGCATAACAAGCATTTGTCAAAAAAGACACAGCATTTTGGTCCATGTCCATAATACTAAATAAAAAATTCCTCAAATTGTAGAAATTTTTTAAATACACTGTCACTTTAACGTAATGCAAAAATTCTTTAAAATAATAAACCAATCAGGCCCCCTACACCTCAGACAGGCTGAGGTGCCTTACCGTAACACTTATACACAATTTGGCTGCCAGAAGTTTGTAAAACAATCATATAGTAGATCTACACTGAAGAGTCTGAAATTCAATGACGCCGCTCCGCAAATATCCAACAGCAAAGAGAAGTCACATGACCGTCAGAGAGGAAACTACACAGCAATTAAAAGGCACGCATTTCCCTCTGCCTACAACACCGGAGCTTAATTTACACAAACGTTCAAGCAGTCTGTCAGCCTGTTCTAGCTAAGCAAGCAAAGAAAACTAACTGCCAAATCTTACGTTTATACACAAATCCCTGTATAAAACATAAGCCACACATATACTAAAAGTATTTCAACAAAATTAGCCCAAATAGGAAAAATCTCCCAATAAAGGGAAGATTAACCCCTAGTCTCAACATACATAATGTGCCTGCCTACTGCCATAGAAAATCCTGTATAAAGGATTTTAAAAATGTCCCCATCTAATGCATATGACATATTCTTCTGAAGTGCAAGTCTCCAAGACATAGAAGACAAAAGCACTTACCTACAGTCTAGCTGTCCGGCAGGAAGACAGCTCACAAGGCGAGAAAGGACACATACTCCTTACAGAGACCTGTAGAAAAAGAAAGAACAGAGTAACCAACTCTGGCTTTCTGTACCATGGGCAGCAATGTGTTAGGAAGTTGTGAGGTAGTCCTTGCTTTGTTTCCTAAATGCTTAAAATCCAACACTACTCTACTGAAGAGATTAACGTGGACTCAGCTAAACCCAAATACTTGCTTGCAGGAAAAAGTACCTGAAAAAGGAATTAATTTCTTCAGACACTAAACTTCACCTCCTCCATTGACAGAGGCAAAGAGAATGACTGGGGTGCTATTTGCCTCCTCTGCCGGCCAAGAGTGAAAAATCTCTAACCAAACTTTTTCTAATACAAAAAATATTTTAACATTCTTAGCTTTCTGTTTTCATATGCATAGAATCTGAGTTGTCATTATCAGAAAAAGATCACTTCAAAACTAGCTTACTTTCAACTAAGCCTTTTGTATAACGTGGGCTGATGTCTGAACATTAACTTGTAACCACATGTTTTGCTTTTGCTTTTTTGTATTTCAATAAATGCTCTAACAAGTACGTTGCTTTTAAAATTAAAATATAATTACAGTGAATTACATACATATAGAAACACATTAATTGGCAAGGTACATTTAGTAGTACATGAAATTAACCTTCATAGAAGGAATATTGGCCCTGTAAACCTCATTATGTTAATTAGACATTAAATATATAACATTTTCTTTACAACAATTTCATCTGTTCTTATAATACATAGAAAATACATTTGATAACATGAAAGTTTTTTTCCCCCTCATTCTTTTTTTTTTTAACCATACACAAATAACCTTGAATTACATTCAATAACCTACAATAAAGAATATAAGATGTGCATTTTTTATAGTAACAAAAACATTTTCACTTCATTGGTAATATTTTAAACCTATATTTTAATAAAGCATTAAGTCAATTATCTGACATCAATTAAAATCAATTAACACTGGATAAATGTTTTCTCACTATGTTAAATTATAGTACAACATTTTAAGCCCCATTATATTAAAGCGTGCAGTTATAAAACCAGATACAAAAAATTAAAATGAAAGACCAAAATACTCAATTACATGCAGTGTTCTCCATAGAAACGTTTACCAGTCAAGTGGCATTATAAAGTACCCAGGTGGGGACAGTGTAATAATTTGCAATATTATAACATATTTGTTATTTTTAAATGTTACTTAAAGGGACATTAAACCCAAATGTTTTCTTTCATGATTCAGAAAGAGAATACCATTTTAAACAACTTTTTAATTTACTTCTATTATCTATTTTGCTACATTCTCTTGATATTCGTTCCTGAAAAGCATATATAGATAGGCTCAGTAGCTTCTGATTGGTGGATGCACATAGATGCATTATGTGATTAGCTCAACCGTGTACATAGCTATTTCTTTAACAAAGGATATCTAAAGAATGAAGCAAATTAGATAATAGTAAATTGGAATGCTGTTTAAAATTGTATTCTCTGTCTGAATTATGAAAGAAAAATTTGGGGTTTAATGTCCCTTTAAGCTATCCTAAGCACAGATTAATTAAACAATTTAACATAAATGGATTTAATGATAAATAATTTATGCAACAAACATAAAAAAAATATTAATATTAGCCAATTGTAAATTTTAATATTACATTTTAGCTGGGGGTCACTGAAATGAGCGGGGTTGTGCACCCACTAGATAGGTCCAGGAGAACACTGACATACTTCAACTCCACGAACCATGCTCCTTTAATGAAATGTACTACATATGAAACATGCTTTAAGACACTGGTTTATATTATATTGATTTCCTATTGCGTGCATTCACATTGTTTAGAGTTTGATCATTTACAAAACAGCATACTATGTGCAATAAAAGTGAATGGTGCTTACAGTAGTCTAATGAACATTATGTTATCTTACTGAACATTCATTACATGATGATGTTGTAAGTACTAGCTGGGGCATTAAAGCAGTGTTTAAAGTGTCACAAAAATCTTGTGTTCTTGATTATTAAACAAAGAAGACAGCAGTTATAAGAGACCAGTTATGATAGGTTGTGGTTTGGTGTTGGCAGTAATCATAAACCACAATAACTCTAATAAGGTTTCTTATTGCGCTATAACACTGCCTAAGAAATATTAGCTCCAAAAGAAACTAATATGTAAAACTCTTGCAAAGGTGCATCATTTATATAAAATTATCTGCTTTTCAAGGATATCATGCAGCATATTTTCAGCCTAAATAGCAAATTTTATACAGAACAGAGACTGCACAACATCTCCCCCTTCAGGGCAATGTATGAAATTTAGACCAGAGTCTATTATAGACTGTGTAATATATATATATAAAAGTTCTAGTGTACTTATATTACTTCTCTCTCTTGGAATCATTTGTTAAAGGTCAACTCCTTTCCATGGGAGAATACCTAGGTAGGCTCACGATTGTACATATATCTGAAGTAATATATGGCAGATTTGTTTGCAAACAGGTTTGTAATAATGCTATACACTAGAGTGTCTTAGTATTTTCTTATAAAAAAAGAGTTAAGTTTCAACAAAGGATACCAAAAGAAGAAATTGGATTTTTTTTCCCTTCAAAAAAATGTATGGTTCTATCAAGATCATTTATTTGTGACCAATTACAGATGTATATGCATGAGTTCTTGCACATTTTAACTAATCACTGTGCAACAGGTAGGAGGGTCAGGTTTCTGAATTACATGTAATGCACACCACCATCTCTGGGTGCAGTAGACAAAATGACAATTTACAGAGGTAAATTACAGAAAAGTCTGCCAAATGCGCATTACACATTGTTTTCCTGAGCATAATGAAACAGTTTAGGGGGCATTACATTTTGAATTGAGAGCTCTTGAAGTCCTCTCTGCATACAAACAACTTTCAGAATCTATGTAATGTAGAGCAGTAATTATTGGATTGTTAATGGGTGCACGCTTTCTCTCTAATGGAATTAGTATCATTTGAAAGCAAGTGCAGTACAATTCACCTTATTCAATACAACAGATAGCAACATCCGTGTGTTGTAGTAAACCAGGTGAAACAATAGAAGAAAAGCAACTTAGTTATGCAATGAAACAATATTACAGAGCAGATCTAAATCTGTCTGCATTATTTAACCTGAATGTGTTTAACTGCTTTGTGGATATTAAATAAGCCATCAGGGAATGTGTGAAGATAACATGAGAACACCGTCAAATCAAAGAAAGGGTTCTGGGAGCAATGAGGCATCAAAACATAATTTATGCTTACCTGATAAATTTATTTCTCTTGTAGTGTATCCAGTCCACGGATCATCCATTACTTGTGGGATATTCTCCTTCCCAACAGGAAGTTGCAAGAGGATCACCCACAGCAGAGCTGCTATATAGCTCCTCCCCTCACTGCCATATCCAGTCATTCGACCGAAACAAGACGAGAAAGGAGAAACCATAGGGTGCAGTGGTGACTGTAGTTTAATTAAAATTTAGACCTGCCTTTAAAGGACAGGGCGGGCCGTGGACTGGATACACTACAAGAGAAATACATTTATCAGGTAAGCATAAATTATGTTTTCTCTTGTTAAGTGTATCCAGTCCACGGATCATCCATTACTTGTGGGATACCAATACCAAAGCTAAAGTACACGGATGATGGGAGGGACAAGGCAGGAACTTAAACGGAAGGAACCACTGCCTGTAGAACCTTTCTCCCAAAAACAGCCTCCGAAGAAGCAAAATTGTCAAATTTGTAAAATTTTGAAAAGGTGTGAAGCGAAGACCAAGTCGCAGCCTTGCAAATCTGTTCAACAGAGGCCTCATTTTTAAAGGCCCAGGTGGAAGCCACAGCTCTAGTAGAATGAGCTGTAATCATTTCAGGGGGCTGCTGTCCAGCAGTCTCATAGGCTAAGCGTATTATGCTCCGAAGCCAAAAGGAGAGAGAGGTTGCCGAAGCTTTTTGACCTCTCCTCTGTCCAGAGTAAACGACAAACAGGGCAGATCTTTGACGAAAATGTTTAGTAGCCTGTAAGTAAAACTTCAAGGCACGGACTACGTCCAGATTATGCAAAAGACGTTCCTTCTTTGAAGAAGGATTAGGACACAATGATGGAACAACAATCTCTTGATTGATATTCCTGTTAGAAACCACCTTAGGTAAAAACCCAGGTTTGGTACGCAGAACTACCTTGTCTGAATGAAAAATCAGATAAGGAGAATCACAATGTAAGGCAGATAACTCAGAGACTCTTCGAGCCGAGGAAATAGCCATCAAAAACAGAACTTTCCAAGATAAAAGTTTAATATCAATGGAATGAAGGGGTTCAAACGGAACTCCCTGAAGAACTTTAAGAACCAAGTTTAAGCTCCACGGGGGAGCAACAGTTTTAAACACAGGCTTAATCCACCAGTTGAGCAAACACCTCCGGATGGAGTTCCCACTCCTCCGGATGAAAAGTCTGACGACTTAGAAAATCCGCCTCCCAGTTCTCTACGCCTGGGATGTGGATCGCTGACAGGTGGCAAGAGTGAGACTCTGCCCAGCGAATTATCTTTGAGACTTCTAACATCGCTAGGGAACTCCTGGTTCCCCCTTGATGGTTGATGTAAGCCACAGTCGTGATGTTGTCCGACTGAAATCTGATGAACCTCAGTGTTGCTAACTGAGGCCAAGCTAGAAGAGCATTGAATATTGCTCTTAACTCCAGAATATTTATTGGGAGGAGTTTCTCCTCCTGAGTCCACGATCCCTGAGCCTTCAGGGAGTTCCAGACTGCGCCCCAACCTAGAAGGCTGGCATCTGTTGTTACAATCGTCCAATCTGGCCTGCGAAAGGTCATACCCTTGGACAGATGGACCCAAGAAAACCACCAGAGAAGAGAATCTCTGGTCTCTTGATCCAGATTTAGTAGAGGGGACAAATCTGAGTAATCCCCATTCCACTGACTTAGCATGCATAATTGCAGCGATCTGAGATGCAGGCGCGCAAATGGCACTATGTCCATTGCCGCTACCATTAAGCCGATTACTTCCATGCACTGAGCCACTGACGGGCGTGGAATGGAATGAAGGACACGGCAAACATTTAGAAGTTTTGATAACCTGGACTCCGTCAATTTTCATCTCTACAGAATCTATAAGAGTCCCTAGGAAGGAGACTCTTGTGAGTGGTGATAGAGAACTCTTTTCCACGTTCACTTTCCACCCATGCGACCTCAGAAATGCCAGAACTATCTCTGTATGAGACTTGGCAATTTGAAAGCTTGACGCCTGTATCAGGATGTCGTCTAGATACGGAGCCACCGCTATGCCTCGCGGTCTTAGAACCGCCAGAAGTGAGCCCAGAACCTTTGTAAAAATTCTCGGGGCAGTGGCCAACCCGAAGGGAAGAGCTACAAATTGGTAATGCCTGTCTAGAAAGGCAAACCTTAGGAACCGATGATGATCTTTGTGAATCGGTATGTGAAGGTAGGCATCCTTTAAGTCCACTGTGGTCATGTACTGACCCTCTTGGATCATGGGTAGGATGGTCCAAATAGTTTCCATTTTGAATGATGGAACTCTGAGGAATTTGTTTAAGATCTTTAGATCCAAGATTGGTCTGAAGGTTCCCTCTTTCTTGGGAACCACAAACAGATTTGAATAAAATCCCTGTCCTTGTTCCGTCCGCGGAACTGGATGGATCACTCCCATTACTAGGAGGTCTTGCACACAGCTTAGGAATGCCTCTTTCTTTATCTGGTTTGCTGATAACCTTGAAACATGAAATCTCCCTTGTGGAGGAGAAGCTTTGAAGTCCAGAAGATATCCCTGAGATATGATCTCCAACGCCCAGGGATCCTGAACATCTCTTGCCCACGCCTGGGCGAAGAGAGAAAGTCTGCCCCCCACTAGATCCGTTTCCGGATAGGGGGCCGTTCCTTCATGCTGTCTTGGGGGCAGCAGCAAACTTCCTGGCCTGCTTGCCCTTGTTCCAGGACTGGTTAGGATTCCAGGCCTGTCTGGAATGAGCAACAGTTCCCTCTTGTTTTGAAGCAGAGGAAGTTGATGCTGCTCCTGCCTTGAAATTTCGAAAGGCACAAAAATTAGACTGTTTGGCCTTTGATTTGGCCCTGTCCTGAGGAAGGGTATGACCCTTGCCTCCAGTAATGTCAGCAATAATTTCCTTCAAGCCAGGCCCGAATAAGGTCTGCCCCTTGAAAGGAATGTTGAGTAATTTAGACTTTGAAGTCACGTCAGCTGACCAGGATTTAAGCCATAGCGCCCTACGCGCATGGATGGCGAATCCGGAATTCTTAGCTGTTAGTTTAGTCAAATGAACAATGGCATCAGAAACAAATGAGTTAGCTAGCTTAAGCGTTCTAAGCTTGTCAATAATTTCATTCAATGGAGCTGTCTGGATGGCCTCTTCCAGGGCCTCAAACCAGAATGCCGCCGCAGCAGTGACAGGCGCAATGCATGCAAGGGGCTGTAAAATAAAACCTTGTTGAATAAACATTTTCTTAAGGTAACCCTCCAATTTTTTATCCATTGGATCTGAAAAAGCACAACTGTCCTCAACCGGGATAGTGGTACGCTTTGCTAAAGTAGAAACTGCTCCCTCCACCTTAGGGACCGTCTGCCATAAGTCCCGTGTAGCGGCGTCTATTGGAAACATTTTTCTGAATATAGGAGGTGGGGAAAAGGGCACACCGGGTCTATCCCACTCCTTGCTAATAATTTCTGTAAGCCTTTTAGGTATAGGAAAAACGTCAGTACACACCGGCACCGCATAGTATCTATCCAGCCTACACAATTTCTCTGGAATTGCAACTGTGTTACAGTCATTCAGAGCAACTAATACCTCCCCAAGCAATACACGGAGGTTCTCAAGCTTAAATTTAAAATTAGAAATCTCTGAATCAGGTTTCCCCGAGTCAGAGATGTCACCCACAGACTGAAGCTCTCCGTCCTCATGTTCTGCATACTGTGACGCAGTATCAGACATGGCTCTAACAGCATTTGCGCGCTCTGTATCTCTCCTAACTCCAGAGCTATCGCGCTTGCCTCTTAATTCAGGCAATCTAGATAATACCTCTGACAGGGTATTATTCATGATTGCAGCCATGTCCTGCAAGGTAATCGCTATGGGCGTCCCTGATGTAATTGGCGCCATATTAGCGTGCGTCCCCTGAGCGGGAGGCGAAGGGTCTGACACGTGGGGAGAGTTAATCGGCATAACTTCCCCCTCGACAGAACCCTCTGGTGATAATTCTTTTATAGATAAAGACTGATCTTTACTGTTTAAGGTGAAATCAATACATTTAGTACACATTCTCCTATGGGGCTCCACCATGGCTTTCAAACATAATGAACAAGTAGGTTCCTGTTCATGTTTAAACAGACTAGCAATGAGACTAGCAAGCTTGGAAAACACTTTAAAACAAGTTTACAAGCAATATAAAAAACGTTACTGCGCCTTTAAGAAACACAAATTTTCCCAAATTTTGAAATAACAGTGAAAAAATGCAGTTACACTAACGAATTTTTTACAGTGTATGTAATAAGTTAGCAGAGCATTGCACCCACTTGCAAATGGATGATTAACCCCTTAATACCAAAAACGGAATAACAAATGACAAAAACGTTTTTTAAACAGTCACAACAACTGCCACAGCTCTACTGTGGCTTTTTACCTCCCTCAATACGACTTTTGAAGCCTTTTGAGCCCTTCAGAGAAGTTCTGGATCATGCAGGAAGAAGCTGGATGTCTGTGTCTGTAATTTTTGCTGTGCAAAAAAAACGCTAAAATAGGCCCCTCTCACTCATATTACAACAGTGGGAAGCCTCAGGGAACTGTTTCTAGGCAAAATTCAAGCCAGCCATGTGGAAAAAACTAGGCCCCAATAAGTTTTATCACCAAACATATGTAAAAAAACGATTAAACATGCCAGCAAACGTTTTAAAATACACTTTTATACGAGTATGTATCTCTATTAATAAGCCTGATACCAGTCGCTATCACTGCATTTAAGGCTTTACTTACATAACTTTGGTATCAGCAGCATTTTCTAGCAAATTCCATCCCTAGAAAAATATTTTAACTGCACATACCTTATTGCAGGAAAACCTGCACGCTATTCCCCCTCTGAAGTTACCTCACTCCTCAGAATATGTGAGAACAGCAAAGGATCTTAGTTACTTCTGCTAAGATCATAGAAAACGCAGGCAGATTCTTCTTCGAAATACTGCCTGAGATAAACAGTACACTCCAGTACCATTTAAAAATAACAAACTTTTGATTGAAGAAATAAACTAAGTATAAAACACCACAGTCCTCTTACGACCTCCATCTTAGTTGAGAGTTGCAAGAGAATGACTGGATATGGCAGTGAGGGGAGGAGCTATATAGCAGCTCTGCTGTGGGTGATCCTCTTGCAACTTCCTGTTGGGAAGGAGAATATCCCATAAGTAATGGATGATCCGTGGACTGGATACACTTAACAAGAGAAATAGGGGTTTGCACAAAACATTTCATTTTCTGCCTTTGTAACAATTGCTTTGCTCAGTGAGGAACTCTGTTACCGCCATGTATAATGCTTACACCAGGGCTCGACACACCTTTGTGTGCATGTCTAATTAGATTTATATAAAATATATAATAGGCGAGCAGCATAACATACTGGCAGTACCAATTTCTCTCTTTAATCGCCAGATGTACACTGCCTTTGCTGTCAGCTTTGCACATAGAGAATTTAAAGGATATGAAACCCAAAACATTATTTTGTGATTCAACCATTTTAAAATACGTTTCCAATGAACTTCTATTATAAAAATTGTGCTTCATCCCCATGATATTCTTCTTCACATGTTGCAGCCAAAGGTAAATTATATTTGGCTGTGCTGGTGCACACTGCAATGTGGAGAGGTGTGAATATGAGCAAATGCCAGGAAGAAATGTTGTGGTCGCCAGGGATCATATTATAGGTATCATGTTGCTTATGTATATTACAAAAAGCATAAGTAGTAGAGTCATCTCCATAACTGAAGCTACTCATGTGCATTAAGGCCGGCTCACACATCTCTTATGCTGTTAGAAAGTCAATTCTGTCAGACTCATTCTACTTAGGATCAGTGTCCAGATAGGTCTATTAAAAGCCATTTAAGAAAACTAATCATTGGTGTGTTGCACAAACAATTATACTTAGGCATTGGGAGAAACATTACAATAATAAATACAGTTAGAAAATTGGATTCTGTCATATGGAAATGAAAGGCAATGTATAAGGAACATTACTGACTGCATTTCCTTACAGTTGTTTCTATGCTTAAAACCATAATATAATTATGTTATTAGCTACTGGCACTTAATGAAACAATAGCACCATCTACACAGACATATTAATTGTGTTAGGAGGGACTGAAATAACGCTACAGCATTTCAAGGCATTCAGAACTACTTAATGATTACTAAAATCAGACTACACATGGAGATCCTTACAGTATCATATATTGGAATTGAAACAACTGTGCAAATCTCATATGCAGAAAACGGATATTTCTTGAAATTATGGACAATGAACAACCATTCTCCCATCTGTTGAGGAAAGTCCCTATCCCATGGTACAAATTGCATGTGCTTGTATGATTTATCCTCTTCAAAAAAATATTCTCATGTCCAGACTTCCATAGGCACCATGGATTCTTTTGTTCCAACTGAAGGCAAAAGGTTTTCCTCCTCCAGAAAAAAGAATGGAAACTGTACCACAAATCCACGGATCCGCTGCAGTTCCTCTTGTGCCTTTTGACGATCTTGTGTTGCAAGCGCAGATTTGGTAACAAAGTCTCGCAAGTTAACAAAATTGTGTACCTCATCGCTTGGAAGGCATCTGAAAACCTGAGTGAAGGAGATATAATGATAACAATGCTCAGAATTGCAAACTACTGCAGTATAAATGTGTAAAAGTACTGTAATTATGTTCCACTTTCACTCATTTTAAGGATATATACTGACATATAAGATTCACTTAAAATCTAAACTTTTCTTCATATTATTAAATTTATAATGTAGAGCACATTTTGCAATCTTGTAGGCTTTATAATAGATTAAAGATAAATGCCAGAGCATATGTTTGAGCATTATCTCATTGAGATTATTGGAAAGTTGTTTAAAATCACACACTCTAATTTGTTAGTATTAAGAATAAAATTAGTGTCTCACAGTATGTTGCAACCTGTGATCTACTCAGCCACAGTAGATACACAAATATATTTAAAAACATTTAATGGCTTACATGTATCGCCGACTCCTATTTTGTTTTAATATATTTTGGCTTGAAACAATAACTTTTATTAAATAAATGTTTTATATTTTAAAAGGTTCTTCATATTTTGTAATGCTAGTTATAAGAGAGTATTTTTACACTTCTCGCTTTAAACTTAGATGCAGATCTTTTAAAATATAGAACACTTATTTAATAAAAGCTATTGTTTCAAGCCAAAATATATTAAAACAAAATAGGAGTCGGAGATACATGTAAGTCGCTAAATGGCTTATTCAATGTTTTTAAATATATTTGTGTATCTACTGTGGCTGAGTCGATCACAGGTTGCAACATACTGTGAGACACTAATTTTATTCTTAAAACTACCAAAGTAGAGCGTGTGATTTTAAACAACTTTAAAATTTACTTCTATTATCTCTTTGTATCCTTTGTTGAAAATTATACCTAGGTAGGTTTAGGAGCTGCTGATTGGTGGCTGCAAATTCTCTTGGTATCCTTTGTTGATAAAGGATACCTAGGTAAGCTCAGGAGCTGCTGGTTGGTGCCTGCACATATACGTCTCATGCTATTGGCTCACCCAATGAGTTTAGCTTGCTCCCAGTAGTGCATTGCTGCTTCCTCAACATAGGATATCAAGAGAATGAAGCAAATGAGATAATAAAAGTAAATTGTACATTTGTTTTAAAAAATAATTATTATTTGGGATTAAGCTCCACTCCACTAGGAGGCAGGTAAAAATTACACAACACCACTCACGCAAGGGTCTCGGGTCTTCCTCTGGTGCTTTTTTCCACAGACGCGGAGAAGGCCTTTGACAGGGTCAGTTGGCCTTTTCTGCGTCGGGTCTTGGAAACTATGGGATTTGGGCAAACATTTTTGCATATGGTCTTTGCATTGTATTCGAACCCCAATGCCAGGATCAGGGTGAGTGGCACTCTATCGAGATCTTTTGATATCAGCAATGGCACCAGGCAGGGCTGCCCCCTGTCGCCGTTGTTGTTCGCACTGTCAATCGAGGTTTTGGCACAGAAAGTCCGCTCCAATAGACTTATCACAGGGGTCAAGGTAGATAAAACAGAATATAAACAGGCGCTATATGCGGAGGACGTGCTTTATACTCTGACCAATGCGGCGGAGTCTGTCCCGGAACTATTGAAAGAACTACAAGCCTATGGGAAGGTCTCGAATTTCTCACTTAACTTAGAAAAACTTGAAATATTAAATATTAATACATGTCCACGAATTATAAATACTCTACAAGACAAATATAAGCTTACCTTAGCAAACAAGAAACTCAAGTACCTGGGCATATATTTAACCTCTGACCCCTCAGACCTTTTTAAATGCAATTATATCCCACTAAAAAGAGACATTGTTGCTGATCTTTCCTCCTGGAAGAATAAGTATGTATCCTGGCTGGGTAAGGTAGGGGTCATTAAGATGAACATCTTGCCACGAATCTTGTACCTCCTCCAAACCATGCCTATCACACTCCCTAGGGGATATTTAGCTCAATTGCAAAGAATGATTGAACAATTCGTCTGGGCAAACACTAAACCCAGGATACCAAAGCGCACTATGTATCTCTCAAGAGATCGGGGGGGGCTTGGGCTACCAGACCTTTCCTCTTACAAAAAAGCGATAGGCCTGCAGAGAGTAGTCGAGTGGGCGCAGAATAATGAACATAAAGCGTGGATCGCTTTGGACAGGCAGATTTTCAAAACACATAATATGGGCTCGCTGGCATGGCTACCCCCATCACTACGCCCCAATAGGGTTTCAAAGTACCATTTGACTGAGGAAATACTTCGTAACTGGGATGTAAGTCTAGCTACATCTACCCATATTTCTACAACAAATTCCCCATTAACAGCAATTTTTGAACACCCTGAGCTCCCGCATTATCAGATGGGCTACCGTATAATTAAACCCTATAGGATGAGGGAGGGCTCTATATTTGGAGTAGTGGTTAATGGTGCAATAATTTCGCAAGCCGAACTCCAAGAAATTCAACCTAGATTATTTGCTACTTGGCTACACTATAATCAACTGATACACTTTATCACTGGGCACAAAAATAAGCAGGATTTGGGAAGAACACTTACCCCATTTGAAAGGCTATGTACACAAGAAAACATGCCGCGGCACTTGATCTCCCTTTTATATAAATTGATCGTTCAACAGGGAACTGAGGTGTTCCCGAGCTATGTAACAAAGTGGAATGAAGAACTAGGTCTAGATCTAGACTCTGAGTCCTGGCTAAAGGCTTTTCGATTGGTGAAGAGATTATCTGTCTCCTCCAATGTACAGGAAGCCCAGATAAAATTCATGAGTAGATGGTACTTAACCCCTTCTAGGCTTAATAAGATATTCCCGACCCTTAGCCCCTTATGCTGGAGGGGGTGTGGCGAGCGCGGCTCCCTTTTACATATATGGTGGTCATGCCCAACTCTCGCTCTCTTTTGGGGGGAGGTTAGGACTAAAATATCAGAGACTTTGAATCTTACACTCCCGAATTCCCCTGAGTCCTTACTCTTCTTGACTTTGCCTAAAACTCAAAGCCAGGCACACTTAGCACTTCTGTTAATTATGATCACAAGTGCAAAAAAAATGATCCCTAAAAAGTGGAAAAAACAAAGCCCTCCTACAATAAGAGAATGGTACCTGCAGGTAGAGGAGATGCTACTTCTAGAAAGGTATTATTATTTGAAAAATCACAATCTAGACAGATATGAGATTATCCTGGCCCTCTGGCATGGTACTATATAATCCTCACTCTAAAGAATGTCATGGACACTGCTTGTCTGACCATCTTCCCCCACCTTCCCACCATTATTCCCTCATTCTTCCCTTTTTTTTTCTTCTTCTTCTTCTTCTCTTCTCTCTTAACTCTTTCAGGATTACTTGGCTAAAGGGATCCTTTCTTTCTCCTCCCCCTATTGGCTTTATATTATGACTATATATGGTTTAGCACTTAATTTGAAAACTCATTTTGACCAAGCGTTCTCACCATATGAGTTGAGATCGCTGTTTGTCTTATGTATTACATTGAAGAATGTATTCACAGCTGTTATGTTAATCATTATAAGTACATTTGAAAATGATCCTTGTATGTACATGTCTTTCTTCAATAAAGCTCATTAAAAAAAAATTAAAAAAAAAAATTACACAACACATCAAAACCTTTAATCCCTCCCACCTCCTGGTTCCCTCAGACTTCTGTATAGCCAAGAAAAGGTGAAAAACAGAAGAGCAAGAAGGACAAAGCAGGGTAGATGAGGTGCATGCCAGAAACGTTGGTTAGAACAAAATAGGGAGGGTCTCGTGGACTCTCACCACAATGAAAGAAATTTATTAGGTAAGCATAAATTAATTTTTCATACATAAGGTGGTGAGAGTCCACAAGCTTGGACGACTTTCCTGTCAAAAGCGGCCTCTGTGTAGGCAAAAACATCAAAATGATAAACATTTCTTAAAGTATGGAGAGAAGATCAAGTAGCAGCTTTGCAAATTTGTAAAATGGAAGCTTCATTTTTGAAAGCCCAAAATGTGGAAACAGATCTAGTAGAATGAGCCGTGATATGAGGTGTGGGAGTCTTACCCGCCTCCAAGTAAGCCCTACAAATCAGTTTATTTAACTAACAAGCTAAAGTAACCACTGTAGCCTTTTGGACTCTATGCTGCCCTGAAAAATGAACAAAGAAGACGACTGTCTGAATTATTCGGCATCTTGAAGATAAAACTTCAAAGCTCTGACCAGATCCAAATTATGTAATAAACGTTTCCATTTATTTTGAAAGTAGGAACTCTCAAGAATTTGTTCAGAGACTTTAGATCTAAGATTGGCCTGAATGTGCCTGTAAAGGCAAAAAATTAAGACTGAGGAGAATCAGGATGTGAGGGGGATTAAAGCTCTTGATATGTTGGGTAATTTTCGCCTGCCCCTGATGGAGTGGCGCTTAATCGCAAATGTCAAAGCTCATGAACTATCACCACCTTGTGAAAGAAATTGTATACTCTATCTAAATCATGAAATAAAAAAAATTTGGGTTTCATGTCCCTTTAACATTAAATTAAAATTGAGTTAGGGTTAATGCTTAACACCTGAAGAAATTTACATGGGCTTGTAAAATTGAATGGTGAAGGTATGCAAATCTGCAGCAAATAGGAAGTACTAAGTACTTAACACTAGTTGAACTTAATTTGTTCAGCTCCATTTTTAACACTTGCAATTTATACTCATCCCAGTGCTGTATATCAAATGTTAAACATCACTGTTAACCAAAATCTAAATCCTGGGCATGCTTTTAATTTGAATGTTATTTCCCTAAATAGATATGAGTCTCAAAGTCCCCATTAAAAACGGCATAAATTAAATAATGTTTAATATTTATTAACATATTCTTTTTAAACCTGGCATATGGGTACGTTTGAAAATCTGTTACTTTACTTTTTTCCAGGTTACTAAAAAAAGCTTCAGAACGGCGACATTCAACATTTAATGCAGTTTTATTAACGAAGATACAATAGAAAATGGGTAATTCAGGAAATGTATTAGAAATAATAATATTTCTCACCTTTTCAAAAATGGTGGTATTGCGAGCCGATGTTGCGACCCACACCTCTTTGAAAAACTTGTCACTTACAGGATCCTGGATATTGATGTTGGGGTCATTAAGACAACCAAGTATCATCCTAAAATGTGAACCAATACAAAAGCTTAGAGTCTGATACATTTGCATAGATAGCAAAAAGTATCCATTTACATTTGTATATGATATATGCATTTAAAGGGTCAATAAACTTAAAATGTTGCGTTATGTGTACGGAAAAATAAATAGCATTTCACTTTCATTATTCATTTCTCAGATGTTTAGGTTTTAAACCCCATAAAGTATGAAACACATTTCATGTAATTCAGAGTGCTGACATTCCTACATGTGTGTGTTGTTTCAATGCAGGAGCTCATTTATATTTATCCCCAATTGGCCTCAGCAATGTAGATAAGATAAACAAGAGGTATATCCCTGGACAGCAAAACAATAAAAAATGTCAGTTTAAAGGGACAGAAAAACCACTTGAGATGGTAATAAAATATGTTTAATTATGTACAGTAAAACAACATTTGCAGTTTACCTTCATTATTTTGCATCATTAAATGTAATTTAATGCTAAAAATTGTGTTTTTTCAAATTCTGAGGACTAGACGTGTGCACCTGCAGTCTTTGTAACACGGCTACATATCTATTCCTAACTGGACGTAGCTGAGGTTACAGAAGCAAAGAACTAATAGGCACCTCTATAGCACACAATTAATCCCTTACGAGGAATTGTGAAAATACACGTGAGGAGGTAAAAGATAAAAAGTGATGGTGGGAAGCTACTGTTGGGAAGAGGGGTGCTCATGGGGGGCAGCCATAATGCTAGGGGGGCTAGTGCTCCTCTGGTCCCCCCAGCAATCCCACTGCAAATATATTTAATACAAAATTAATGTGTGTAAAGATAATAGACTTGAAGGTCAATTGAAGTGCATAGATTAGGTTAAAACAGATCCCTCATATAAAATGACAAAGTTTTTTTGAATTCCCCAGATAGATAGGTAGATAAATGATAGATGGATAAATTATAGATAGATGATAGATATATAGATAGATAGATAAAGACGGATAGATAGATGTTAGATATATGATAGATAAATAGATAGGTAGATGGATAGATGATAGATAGGTAGATAGATGATAGATATATAGATGATAGATAGATGATAAATATATAGATGATATATATATATATATATATATATCTCAATAGATAGATGCATATATAGAGACGGATAGATAGGTAGGTAGATAGATAGATGATAAATAGGTAGATAGATGGATGGATAGATACATAGGTAGATAGATTGATGAAAGATAGATGATAGATACCTAAATAGATAGGTAGATAGATGATTGATAGATAGATGATATATAGATGATAGATAAATGGACCATTTTTCATTGCTGCTGTTTTGGTTACGTATTTTTTTAAATTCTATTATTAAACGTTTTATCTCTTACCTCCTCACATGGATTTTGACATAGTAAGGGACTTTTTCTTTGCTTCTGTAATACTATTTCCTGTGGCATACTTGTCTCTAGTCTATATAGTGTGGGTTTTTATTTGTATTTATATTTAGAGTGGTTAGCTATTTTTTGTATTGCACTCAGCTGAGGTTAACAGATAGCAAATTACAACAGAACACAAAATGTAATATGCAGCTTATTGATGTAAAACCGGTGTACCTGAAACAATGCATTCGAAGTGACAGCGCATATTTCCCTGCTTGATAAACCTCCCCATCCATGATAGACGGAACATGCTCTGTGTCTTGTATGATCACTGCCATTTCACTGTCACGTTTTCCCAGCATACTGCGGTCATTAATATTAGCAGAACCTAATGATTCACAAAGACAAATTATTTTATTAGCAAAGCTGTAATTATACAATAATGTCATCTTGGGGATCTTGTATCAAGGCTACCTGCTGTAAAACTAGATAAGTGCTCATGTAGAAAACCCAAAACAGCAGGTTTATCAACAGAGATTATAAATATGCTGTGGTTGCCTTGCATTTGCAATTAAATATTTAGTAACACAAATATCCCATTGTTACATGAAATACACAACTGCAAGATACCTTGCATATATTGAAGATGCCAAAAAAAATATCTAAGTACTTCTTTAGCAAATCTGTGCAGATTTCTTTGGTCAATAAAGATATTTTTCTGATGTGCATTATCATTATAATAATGCTGGTTTTAAACACCATTAGGGCGACATGGAATGTCCTTACTGTTATGCCGTGTTCTTTCTCCCCTGCTGCTTCCTAAGAACTGGATCCGGATAGGCAATCAGCACTCAGAAGCAGCCAAGATCAGTCACTGCAACAATGAAACAGCCAATGAGTGGAATCATTGGCTGTTACCACTGTATCTGCTTCCTCTCTTCCCTCACTGTGATCTAAGAGAGAAGTGTGTCCAGCAAAACGTGTGCTGCCATGCTGAAATAATAAAAAAATTATATATATATATATATATATATATATATATATATATATATATATATATATCCATCCATTCAAGTTATAACACAAACACTCACTGGACTTGATACAGGTAAAATAAAAAGTGTTTTATTCCATATAAACAAGTGACGTTTCGGGGTGTTCACCCCTTCATCAGAGCGTTGTATCAAGTCCAGTGAGTGCTTGTGTTATAACTTGGATATATGAACTTTCTATAGCACCCTGGCAGAATTAAAATTTACTGTTCGTGGGAGTGCACTTATTTCAGTGGAATATATATATATATATATGTAAACAAGAGGACATGTAGAGAGACAAAGTAGCGCTGGTTGTTCAGAGTAACGGATATATAGAGCAGATAACCTAATAAATGATTAACCCCTAGATGTAATCCTAGGCAGATGAATGTATATAGTAATGCAACTGGTATATCATGTAAATAAAATACAATACAGGTTTTAGTATGCACAAAAATAAAGTATAAACCAATACTGCATGAAATCCAGAAAATATATATATTGTTAATATATGGATAATTTAAAATGATAAAACGATGAAAAATGGAGTATGAACAAATATTTCATGAACTTATAATGTTTAATCTCACTGGTGGCAGTGGATATGTGCAAAATGCAAACTTACAAGAACAAACCTCAATCATATGAGGTAAGTGGTCCGCACAGCAAAGGATTCCTGTTATGGAACACAGCTTTTCCTCTTGGGGTGTGAGAGAAACTTCAGTGGGTCAGCAATGGATATTCCCTCGGCCTCTTTAAGTATGGTTCCTCTGGACTTGTGGTAGAAATCTCAGACCTCTGCTGGATGCTGAACAATGTACAAGCAGGTGGAGATGTTCAGAGGTTGGGCCAGCAGAGAGGGACAGAGGCACACCTTATGAGGTCGGAATATTAAATTTTAAAAAAAATGGCTTATCTTCATAAACCAGTTGGTCCTGGGAAGCTCCGGTACTGATAAAGCCCAGTCCAAGATATTAGCATTACTGGTGCTTATAATATCTCATAGCCACACACTGTGCACCATGCAACTCGACTAATACAGACACGAGCAAAGAGATCAACTTCCGGAAGTGATATGTTTTGACATACCCGGGGATTTATATTTCAAAACCCCAATTTTAAGGCACATAATTGTTGGGATTGAAATCGGAATTTTAATTGTACCTATCGCTAATGTGATACCTCATATAGATTGAGGTCAGACTATGTAAGTAGATACTCTGTACCATATTTCAATAAAAATTGTTTTACAGAGTTACGCTATGTTGCTCTTTTTCCTCTCCAACTTATGACCTAAACCGACGGGGAGACTCTTCAAAAAGTCCACAGCACACTCCAAAAGGAGCACGTACCTAACTAAGACCAGAAAAATCGGTGAAAGAATCTACCGGTGGATTACCTAAGCTGCGCATCAGACTTACCTCATAGGATTGAGGGTGTCTCCTGTAAGTAGGACCGCAAACTTAACTAAGGATATTTCTGATTGTTCCACTCTCGCAACTTATATCACAAAACTGTTTTTTGAAATTGGACTTTCTCCTTAAAGAAATATTTGCATTTTATTGGCCCCTATGATTCCAAGGGGAATTTGTTTTTGATTAACTAGTGATCCTTCCTAAACAATTGTCAGTATTGCTCCTCCTATATTTACGTTCATATAAGTTGTACATAATAATTAATGTTTGATACTTATGTGATATCTTACACCTTCACATCTGTCTGTTATGTATCTAGCCATTCTGATTAGAGGCTCCTGTTTTGAAATTTACCGATAACTAAAACGGCTAACTGTATTCACTTGTTAGTAACTGTCTAAAAACAGCCTTACAAGGAGACACTAGTGTCGATAAGTGTTTTCCTTTTACGATATACTAGTGACACAAATTAACATCTGTTTCCTGTCTCCAGTGCCATAACCAGACTAGATCTCTGTATCAGTACATCTGGGGACATTAAGTATCTCACTATACATGACATACGGCTACTTTGAAAAACACATTTATTGATACAAATCAATCAAGCAGGTTGAGCGCAGTGAAGTGTAAAAACTCTTTACATTTAATACCTAATAATGGCTGATAGTAGTAAGGGATTATACGTTTGGCCACTCCCTATACACATACACAGCAGTTTTTCCTCTCTATATATTCATATATTTAAGTGCCTCCCAGTGGCAGTGGAGAGGTTACTCTCACCTACCACTCAAATAATTGCTTTTTTATATAAAAAAAATATATATATATATATATATTTCAAATATGGGATAAAAGAGTGCTGATACATCTCTCTCTTTTTCTATTTGTATATATAAATATATATACATACACATACACACGTACATATAAAATTAACCTTTCACTGCGGATCAGAGTGTTATTACTATGATCAGTACAGTAGCACTGTTTAATAGTTTTGGGGTGTTATTTTAATTTTTTAATTTGCAAGTTTAACCCTTTCCTTTAATTTTAAGTTGTTAACCTTTTCCTGCCCTTTCCTGATCACCGCCCTTTGTCCGAGATCCTTACCCCCCCCATTTTTTTTTTTAGTTTATAAAAAAAAAAAAAGAAGAAAGAAATAACTGGGGGGTGAAGTGGGAATTGGTTGTGAGATTTACTGTTTCTGTTTACTAAAAAAAAAAAAAATCCACAAGAAAAGCACACTATACAGCAGAAGAGGCTTACACCAATCTTGCACAAGATTCAGGGAGAGAGACCCTGACTGATAGCAAAACTCTAAGGGCATCAGATATAGAGCCCCCAAGTGGCGCACCTTGTGATGGTGCTCCCTGCCTTACACCATTTAAAATAAGTTGTCCAGCAACATCTGGCCAAATCTTGCTAACCCAAAATTTAAGTTCCCCTGAAATACCTCCATTTACAGCTGACCTATCTGAGAATAAAAAGTTTTGGGCACTGACTTTAATAATTGGCATAGTGAAGAAACCCAGCATTTGTTCGTATCGGAACCAGAACCCCATCCTGGCTACCCCTCTTTTCCCAGGGATTACAAAGAGGGACAGATAAGAACAGCTGCTGCGGTTTCTTAATTTTAACGATAATGCCCAGTGTCCCCCCCCCCAGAAATGACCCCTGATAAAGCACCTTCGCCCCTGTATAGATTAAAGTGAAGGTAAACTGGATCGGTATGGAACATATTCATGTACATAGTTTAAAAAATAAACCCCACTTTCATTCATGATTTTTTTTTAAATTTAAAAATCAAAGTTTTATTACAGATAATACTTCAGATTTTCACATACCCCTTCTCCTCCTGACGCCGATATACCACTTTTTTCTTTGGGTGACGTTTCCTTAGCTGCCCAATTGATTTTCTGCCCGTTAGGCGGCCAACTCCCCACACAAAACGCCCCTTTGAGCCACCGCACGCCCCTTTGAGCCACCGCGCATGCGCCTAATTTTTCTTCCGATACCATGCATATTCTGATTCTTGCCTAGCATAGCGCATGCGCATCACTCCTGATTTCAGTGGCAAGCATGCAAGCCTACGTAGCGAGCGGGTGGGACCGCTCGCTACGTCATATAATTGATATACTAACTAGGACATTGAAAGGGGTGGAGGAAGGAGCGGTAAGGAGATAATATCAACAAACAAGATAAAAATATTTAGAAATAATTTTAAAAAAATTTAACTTAGCGACTTGATTATATTAACTGTATTGAAGCTAACTATCTATTCCACACAGCCCAACTTTACCATTACTTTAATCCCTCATGAAGTTTAAGGGAAAATTGCTTTTGAAGCGATATATTCAATCCAAGCGGTCACGCTATGGAATAAAATGTTAAAAACTGTGTGAATGCAGTACCGATTATACCTGGGCCTTTCACATACATGAAGGAAAAGATAGCCACCTAGATCCACCTAGCTGCCCACATACAATTGGCACAAATGGCATAATTGTGTGGGATGTCATCCTATCCTTGTTGAACAAGGGTACCATCTATGGCTGGACAATTATTATACCAGCATAGAGCTGCTTAAATATTTATTTTATTTAGAAACCCTGGCCTGTGGCACAGTGTGAAAAAATCGTATAGAAACTGACATATAAAAAAACGTAGGGACACAACTTCAGCTTTATGCATCAACGAGCTACTGGCCCTTCGGACACTGACAAAAGAAGTGTTCATGCTCCCCACACACCACGATGGATCTACTGTGCCAGTGAAAGGAAAGGATGACACAGACCCAGAAACCAAAGTACATTGGGAAGTACAGCAAAAATATTGGGGGAGTAGATTTAGCCGACCAGTGCATACAGCCATATCTTGTTCAGCGAAAGACCACAGCCTGGTACAAAAAAGTAGCCATTTATTTAATGCAGGTTGCAGTGTATAATGTGTATGTGCTCTACAAAAAGGCAGGCACAGGGAAAACATACACATTACTTGAATTTGTGTTAAATATTTTATCTGAAATTTTGTTTAACCAGACCACTAATCCTCCCACATTTCAGTCAGTAAATGTCCAGCCCAGAAAAAAATGCAGAGTCTACTATAAAAAATTAGTTCCTGCCCAACTCTACCTGACCTCTGTATCACAGACTGCTTCAGAATCTACCATACAGAGTTAAACTTTGAATTCCAATTACTCTGGATGTGTTCCTGATTTGTTTTAATTTGTTATTATGTATTCCTGACTTCATGTATCTCCTGACCTTGTCCTGCCCCTTTTTATGTTAAGCCCAGCCACTCGAAGGCCATAATAAATTAACTACACACAACTTAAAATACCCATTTTAGAATACCCTGAGTTATCTACTTTTGCAATTGGTATGTCATAATTGGGGTAATTTTCATTCCTGGGCTGTGATAGCTCAGAAAATCAATGTGCCAAAGTTTCATGAAAATGGGCAAGCCCCATGTTTGGCCCTGCAATTTCCTGAAACCCTATAAAACCTATACATGGGGGGTATTGTTATACTTGTGGGACACTGCTGAACACAAATATGGGTGTTTTGTAGCAGTAAAACATATCAAGATGCTGATAAAACAAGCAAAGTGCAGGGATTGTGTGAAAAACTCATAAAAAAATATGACCATTACATTTGGACAGCTGTTCTGACTAAGTGGCTATAAAAATAGACTTGACATACCCTTTTTGAAATACCCTGGGTTGTCTACTTTTACAAATGGTATACAGTGATGGGGTAATTTTCATTACTGGGCTGTCATATTGTCTCAAAGTGACAAAGGCCCAGAAAATCAATGCAACAAATTTCCATGTAAATGGGCAGGCCCCATATTTGGCCCTGTAATTTTCCCAAAACACCATAAAACCTGTACACGGGGGTTATTGTTTTTGTGGGACATCACTGAACATAAATATGGGTGTTTTATAGCAGTAAAACTTATAAAGGATGATATAAACAGCGAAAGGGCAGTGCTTATGTGCTCAACAAACAAAAAAAAACATCACATTACTGGGCTTCAATAGTGTCTCAAAGGCGACATAGGTGAAGAAAATGAATGCGCCAAATTTCCATGTATTGAGACTGAAATGGGCAGGCCCATCAAATATGAGTGTTTTATTGCAGTAAAATTATCAGGAATATGATATTCACAGTAAAATTGCTTGGAAAACACAACATTTCATAATTTCTGTGAAAAGTGAAAAGAAAGCCCTATTTGTCCTCTAAAAAAAACAACATATAATAAGTGTGGGTGCACTTAATTTTAAAGAGGTTTATTATGGTTGAACAAACATATAGCTTGAATTCTAGGTTTTTGTTTACGTTCTGAACTTAGAGAATTGAAGGGGTTAAGTAATTCTAAAAAAATAATTATATTAAGCATTTACTTCAAAGGACAAAATGTAATATATAGTTTGGTATTCATGATATCAATAGTGAGTCTGCCAAATTATAAAAATGGAAGCAGTAGGTTATTTGGTGTGTGAATTGTATGTTAACAAGATTTAAAAGTCATATTGCACACAATCCAATTGTACAAGAGATGTTGGCAAAATGCATTCCATGCAGCTGCTTCTGAAGGCATTGTTGTGATCAGGTAATAAAACTGCCTCATGGATAAAATAGGCATCTGTTTTATAGAATCCCCTGTGTGAAATAAGGTATTAAAACTGTAGATCTTAAACAAATGCCAGCCATATGCTCGATTCTGCAATAGATATATCACACGCTTTCAGGATTCTAATTTAATTTGTATTTTACTGGAAATTTAATGAATTAGAATCATGCTTTGAAAATGATCATTGACCTTTTAATTTAGCCATTATGAATATTGCAAAAAAAAAAGAAGAAAACATAGAAAGTATCAATAATCTGTCTAACAACCAATACTAGCAGTGTTCTCCATAGAAAATGTTGCCAGCCGGGTGGCATTATAACGTAGCCGGGTGATGGCAGTATAATACTTTGTAATATTATTACATTTTCTGCTATGCAAAGCACATATTAAAGGGACATAATACTCATATGCTAAATCACTTGAAACTGATGCAGTATAACTGTAAAAAGCTGACCGGAAAATATCACCTGAGCATCTCTATGTAAAAAAGGAAGATATTTTACCTCAGCTCAGCAGAGTAAGTTCTGTGTAAAAAGTTATACTCAGCTGCTCCCAGCTGCAGGTAAAAAATAAATAAATGAACAGCAGCCAATCAGCATCAGCAGTGCTGAGGTCATGAACTCTTTTACTGTGATCTAATGAGATTTGACTTAACTCTCATGAGATTTCATTGTTACACTGAATAGGGAAATAACATGAGAGTGCACAAGGCTCATCCTTTCAGCTGTCCCGGGACAGACATACTAATATGCTGCTTAGAAATCCTTTACAATGGGATGTGGCTACTGAGGAACTTTTGAGGTAAAAACAGAATTTATGCTTACCTGATAAATTACTTTCTCTTACGGTGTATCCAGTCCACGGATTCATCCTTACTTGTGGGATATTCTCAATCCCTACAGGAAGTGGCAAAGAGAGCACACAGCAAAGCTGTCCATATAGCTCCCCTCAGGCTCCGCCCCCTCAGTCATTCGACCGACGGGTAGGAGAAAAAGGAGAACCATAGGGTGCAGTGGTGACTGTAGTTATATTAAAAATTAAATTTGAACCTGACTTAATTGTCAGGGCGGGCCGTGGACTGGATACACCGTAAGAGAAAGTAATTTATCAGGTAAGCATAAATTCTGTTTTCTCTTACTTGGTGTATCCAGTCCACGGATTCATCCTTACTTGTGGGATACCAATACCAAAGCTTTAGGACACGGATGAAGGGAGGGAACAAGTCAGGTAACCTAAACGGAAGGCACCACTGCTTCCAAAACCTTTCTCCCAAAAATAGCCTCCGAAGAAGCAAAAGTATCGAATTTGTAAAATTTGGCGAATGTATGCAGTGAAGACCAAGTCGCTGCCTTACAAATCTGTTCAACAGAAGCCTCATTCTTGAAAGCCCATGTGGAAGCCACAGCTCTGGTGGAATGAGCTGTAATTCGTTCAGGAGGCTGCTGTCCAGCAGTCTCATAAGCCAATCGGATGATGCTTTTCAGCCAGAAGGAAAGAGAGGTAGCAGTCGCTTTCTGACCTCTCCTCTTACCAGAATAGACAACAAACAAGGATGATGTTTGTCTGAAATCTTTAGTTGCTTTTAAATAGAATTTTAAAGCACGAACCACGTCAAGATTGTGTAAAAGTCGTTCCTTCCTAGAAACTGGATTAGGACACAGAGAAGGAACAATGATTTCCTGGTTAATATTCTTATTAGAAACCACTTTTGGAAGAAAACCAGGTTTGGTACACAAAACAACCTTATCTGCATGGAACACCAGATAGGGGGAATTACACTGCAAAGCAGACAATTCAGAAACTCTTCGAGCAGAAGAAATGGCTACTAAAAATAAAACTTTCCAAGATAATAACTTAATATCTATGGAATGCAAAGGTTCAAACAGAACCCCTTGAAGAACTGAAAGAACTAAATTTAGACTCCATGGAGGAGCCACAGGCTTGTAAACAGGCTTGATTCTAACTAGGGCCTGTGCAAACACCTGAACGTCTGGTACAGCTGCCAGGCGCTTATGTAACAGGATAGACAGAGCAGATATCTGTCCCTTTAAGGAACTAGCTGACAGACCTTTCTCCAATCCTTCTTGGAGAAAGGACAATATCCTTGGAATCCTAACCTTACTCCACAAGTAACCCTTGGATTCACACCAACAAAGATATTTCCGCCATATCTTATGGTAAATTTTCCTGGTGACAGGCTTTCTGGCCTGTATCAGAGTGTCTATAACTGATTCAGAGAAACCACGCTTAGCTAGACTTAAGCGTTCAATCTCCAAGCAGTTAGTTGCAGAGAAACTAGATTTGGATGCTTGAAAGGACCTTGAATTAGAAGATCCTGCCTCGATGGCAGTTTCCATGGTGGGACCGATGACATGTCCACTAGGTCTGCATACCAAGTCCTGCGTGGCCACGCAGGCGCTATCAGAATTACCGAAGCCTTCTCCTGTTTGATTCTGGCTACTAGCCGAGGGAGAAGAGGAAACGGTGGAAAGACATAAGCTAGACTGAATGACCAAGGCGCTATTAAAGCATCTATCAATGCCGCCTTGGGATCCCTGGATCTAGATCCGTAAAGGGGAAGTTTGGTGTTCTGATGGGACGCCATCAGATCCAATTCTGGAATGCCCCATAGCTGGGTCAGTTGAACAAAAACCTCCGGGTGGAGTTCCCACTCCCCCGGATGAAAAGTCTGACGACTTAGAAAATCTGCCTCCCAGTTGTCTACCCCTCGGATGTGAATTGCAGATAGATGGCAGGAGTGATCCTCCGCCCATTTGATGATCTTGGATACTTCTTTCATCGCTAGGGAACTCTTTGTTCCTCCCTGATGATTGATGTACGCTACAGTCGTGATGTTGTCCGACTGAAATCTGATTAATTTGGCCTCTGCTAGTTGAGGCCACGCCTGGAGCGTATTGAATATCACTCTCAGCTCCAAAATGTTTATTGGGAGAAGAGATTCTTCCCGAGACCATAGACCCTGAGCCTTCAGGGAGTTCCAGACCGCACCCCAGCCTAACAGACTGGCATCGGTCGTGACAATGATCCACTCCGGTCTGCGGAAACTCATTCCCTGAGACAGGTGATCTTGAGACAACCACCAGAGAAGAGAGTCTCTGGTTTTCTGGTCCATTTGTATTTGAGGAGACAAATCTGTGTAATCCCCATTCCACTGTTTGAGCATGCACAGTTGCAGTGGTCTGAGATGAATTTGGGCAAAAGGGACTACGTCCATTGCCGCAACCATTAAACCAATTACCTCCATGCACTGAGCCACAGAAGGCTGAGGAATGGAATGAAGAGCTCGGCAAGTATTCAACAGTTTTGACTTCCTGACCTCTGTCAGAAAGATTTTCATTTCTACCGAGTCTATAAGTGTTCCCAGGAAGGAACTTTTTTCTACGTTCACCTTCCACCCGTGAGACCTTAGAAAGGCCAGAACAATGTCCGTATGAGCCTTAGCTCTGTGAAAAGACGACGCCTGTATTAATATGTCGTCTAGCTAAGGTGCTACTGCAATGCCCCGCGGTCTTAGTACCGCTAGAAGGGACCCTAGCACCTTTGTGAAAATTCTGGGAGCGGTGGCCAACCCGAAAGGAAGGGCCACGAACTGGTAATGTTTGTCCAGAAAGGCGAACCTTAGGAATTGATGGTGATCTTTGTGGATAGGAATATGTAGATACGCATCCTTTAGATCCACGGTAGTCATATATTGACCTTCCTGGATCATCGGCAAGATTGTCCGAATGGTTTCCATCTTGAAAGACGGAACTCTGAGGATTTTGTTTAGAATTTTTAGATCCAGGATTGGCCTGAAAGTTCCTTCCTTTTTGGGAACTACGAACAGGTTTGAGTAAAAGCCCAGTCCTTGTTCTGCAATTGGAACTGGGTGTATCACTCCCATTTTTAGAAGATCTTCTACACAGCGTAAGAACGCCTGTTTCTTTGTTTGGTCTGAAGACAAACGAGAAATGTGGAACCTTCCCCTTGGGGAGAATCCTTGAATTCTAGAAGGTACCCCTGAGCAACTATTTCTAATGTCCAAGGATCCGGAACGTCTCTTGCCCAAGCCTGAGCAAAGAGAGAAAGTCTGCCCCCTACCAGATCCGATCCCGGATCGGGGGCTACCCCTTCATGCTGTCTTGGTAGCAGGAGCAGGCTTCTTGGCCTGTTTACCCTTATTCCAGCACTGCAAGGGTTTCCAGGTTGCTTTGGGCTGGGAAGCGTTATCTTGCTTTGCGGCAGCAGAGGTTGCAGCAGGTCCGCTCCTGAAGTTGCGAAAGGAGCGAAAATTAGCCTTGTTTTTGGCCTTAAACGGCCTATCTTGGGGAAGGGCATGGCCCTTGCCCCCAGTGATATCTGAAATAATTTCTTTCAGCTCTGGGCCGAATAGCGTTTTCCCTTTGAAGGGAATATTTAACAGTTTCGTTTTGGACGACACATCCGCTGACCACGATTTGAGCCAAAGCGCTCTTCGCGCCATGATGGCAAAACCTGAGTTTTTCGCCGCTAGTTTAGCTAATTGGAGAGCGGCATCAGTGATAAAAGAATTAGCCAGCTTTAGAGCATGAATTCTATCCATGACCTCATCGTATGAAGTCTCCCTCTGGAGCGACTCCTCCAGGGCCTCGAACCAAAAAGCCGCTGCAGTAGTTACCGGAATAATGCAGGCAATTGGTTGAAGAAGAAAACCTTGCTGACCTCTAAAAACCTGTCCATCTTACACAATTTTTCTGGGACCACCATGGGGTCACAATCATCCAGCGTAGCTAAAACCTCCTTAAGCAGGACGCGGGTGTTCCAGCTTAAATTTAAACGCTAAGGAATCTGACTCTGCCCGCTGAGAAACTTTTCCTGTGTCAGAAATTTCTCCCTCAGACAGACCGTCCCTCACTGCTACTTCTGAGTTTTGTGAGGGTACTACAGATAAATCATCCAAAGCTTCTGATTGCTAATCCTCTGTATTTAAAACTGAGCTAGCGCGCTTTTTTTGAAAAACTGGCAGTTTGGATAAAAATGCTGCAAGGGAATTATCCATTACTGCTGCTAATTGTTGTAAAGTAATAGGGGCCAATGCGCTAGAGGTACTAGGCATCGCTTGCGCGGGCGTAACTGGTGTCGACACATGGGGAGAGGAAGAAGGACTAACCTCATTACCCTCTGTTAAAGAATCATCTTGGGCTACATTTTAAATTGTCACTGGATGGTCTTTAAAATGCTTAGATGTTTTAGCACACTTTAAACATAAATGCAATGGGGGTACCGCCATGGCTTTTAAACATAAAGAACAAGGTCTATCTGAAGGCTAAGACATGTTTGACAGACTTAGACAGCACTACAATACAGAAAAAAAAATCACTTTTTGAAAAAACGTTACCGTGTCTTTAAATAATAAAAAGCACACACTTTTTTACCAAATCAACAAAAAACATCCGATCTTTATGAAATTTTCACCACATTATCCTAATGCTTTGAAATGATTGCACACAAATTTTCAAATCAATTAACCCCATATTGCCCAAACCGGAGCAAATTGAAGTAAACAACCGGTTTAACACACTACAGCACGGTGCCACAGTCTTTGCTGTGGCCCTACCTTCCTTTTGGGTTATTTGTAGAAGAAAAATAAGCCTCCCTGAAGTCCTCCTGCACTCTCAGGACTCTACACATGAAGCTGTCTTGTAAATCAACTGCGCAACTGAGGCGCGAAAATGAGGCCCCCTCCCTCTTCATTCCAGAGTTATGGGGCCTTCCTGAGTCAGACTAGGTGTCTTATAATATGCCAGGCGTAATAAAAACCCCAAAAGTGTTTCCAACGTTTCAAACACTTGAACAAATATAAGATTACACTAATAAAGTAATCGATTTAGCCCATCACAGTGTATACCAGTATTTAAGCCCTTAACTGAAGCCATCCTTCTATACTGCGTCTCAGAAAATGGCTTACCTTCCATCATGGGGATTTCTGTCAGTCTTCTAGCATTACCAGGTCTTGTTAGAAAAAAATGACTGAGCATACCTTAAGCAGTTAAGCCTGCAAACTGTTCCCCCCAACTGAAATTCTCCAGTACTCAACAGTCCTGCATGGGAACAGCAATGGATTTTAGTTACAACATGCTAAAATCTTTTTCCTCTCAGCAGAAATCTTCATCACTTTCTGCCTCAGAGTAAATAGTACAAACCGGCACTATTTTAAAATAACAAACTCTTGATTGAAGAAACACCACAAACTCTTTACCCTCCCGTGGAGATGCTACTTGGTAGAGCGGCAAAGAGAATGACTGGGGGGGGCGGAGCCTGAGGGGAGCTATATGGAAAGCTTTGCTGTGTGCTCTCTTTGCCACTTCCTGTAGGGATTGAGAATATCCCACAAGTAAGGATGAATCCGTGGACTGGATACACCAAGTAAGAGAAATATCTTTCTTTTTTACATAGAGATGTTCAGGTGATATTTTCTAGTCAGCTTTTTACAGCTATGCTGCATCACTTTCAAGTGTATAAACATTTGGGTATAATGGCCCTTTAATGGCAAAAATGAACATATTAATGTAATGACTATTTGGCCAATAAACATTGGAGAACACCGACTCCATACAAGGCTAGCTGAAACATCTAATACTCAGCGCATAGATAAGGGAAGCCCAGCTTCAGTATCACATGGTTATCGGCTCTTGCTGTGGAGTTCAGGTGATTAGCCGATTATCATATCTGCATATAGAGATTCATATCTCACACCACAGACCCCAAAAACATTTGGTGAATGCTAGCTACTTGCAGAAGTACATTAAACATCATGCAATTTAACCCATTTACCACTGATTTGGTGTTCACATTTTGTTGACTTCACATATAAAACACCAGTTTCAGCACTTTTCCTCAAAGTCACCCACAAGTGTCAGTATTTCAAAATCAGGACAATATCAGAAAAGATGTCTTGAAATAGTAAAAAAATAATCAGTTGATTTTTATTTTATAAAGCTAATGTAGTTCCCAGGAAATAATGTTATGGGTGTTGTTTTTAAAAGAAAAAAGGGGGTGGGGACTTTTTTTTAAGCTCCCTTAATAAAACACAAACACAACACAGTATTGAAGATGTGAAGTAGAGAAAATATTATGGCCACACAAGTACTGCTGGCTGCATGTGGCACCTAGGCCTGAAGTAGCCTGTTTTACACACATTTATTTAAAAAAAAGCTAGATATTACTAGACAACTTGAACATCATATAACACCTAAAAGAAGGGAACAGTAGCTTCTGATGCTTAATGGTCTTCATTTCTTAACCTTGAAGTTATTAACCTTTATGGTTAACATATGATGAAACCATTGCCTCCTTTTATCCCTTTCCCTTCAAAAACCTACCTATCTTTAAAAGACTTCAAGTTTGAAACACTGATTTTGACTGCAGAAAAGAACCATTGGCCCACTGTCATCTATTATGATTTATTAATATGATTAGTTATTTGTCAAGCGTCAACAGATTCCACAGCTCTATAAACCATAGGCATGATATGCAAGGTAACATCTATAGGGATCAAGCAGGTAGAGAGCCCTGTCGAGATTTGCACTGTTGTAGTCAGCTCTTATAAAGGGAATCTGCAAACAGCTGGGGCTCATAGGCTTACATGCTAAGGGGGCTCAAGGGGATAACAAAGGAGGAGAGGAACTGAGGTTAGAAAAGGTTAGCGTAGGTTGTATGTATACCTGAGCAGTCAAGTCTTTATGGAGCACTTCAAAACTAGGGGAGAGTCTTGTGGAGCGAGGCAGAGAGTGTTTGTCTGTTAGCATTAATTATTTACAATTCTTACAAACATAATTTCTCTTTTTAAGTAAATAAAAATCCATAGTTTTGTTCGATTAGGGGACCAATTATCTAGAAGACTGTGGGCTTATGAAATTATTAAAGAATGCTCACCAGTACTTTCAAAGATGGAATAATATAAAGCTACTTTTAACCCTGAAAACAGGCGGCTGTCTCGCTAAGGGGTGTAATACTGCATTTTCGTATGCGCAGGAGATGCATACATTCCAAAAGTGCACAATAAAATTTGTATTTTAAAAATCTTACAAAACATTCACACAAAAATATGCTGGAAAAAAATGGTATTCTTAAAGTGCATCAAAAACCGTAACAAAATTGTTCACCAAGAACCGTATTTTATTAAAAAAATTAAATTTGTATGTAAATTACATTAAATCATATCAAATATGCAGTGTAAATAGTAATATAAATACATTGGATGTGCAAACATCACTTAGCAATTTGTACAAAATACAAAGAGTAATTGTTTTTGTTTGTAAAATTGGTTCCCTGGGCGTATATCAAATTGTCTCTCTAATCCCAGCATAATTCGCACTACAGATCCCAAGTTTTTTCTCAAAAAATAAAAGTTGGTGAGCTTTTCTCAAAACACTCAAAATACTTATAACCCTAATGGAAAATCATGCATATGAAAATATAGGCGGATGGTAAGATGCTGTATACAGAAAGCAGCATAATGTGATTTATATTGGCTGCAGGGTTTAATTTTTAAAGTGCACCCCTACTTCCTGCTAACTTTGCTCAATGGACCTGCAAGGGTTGGTGAGAAAAAACACATCTGATTTGGCGAAATTTACATCATCAAGCCTTAAGTCACAGAAAAAGCTCACCTAAAATATATTTAGACAGAAAAAAAGCTGATATTACTTTACCAAAACCAGAATCTGCAGATTCTCCAACACATTTTTGCCCTATATCTTTATTCAACATCAGTGTTTAAATATAAGCAAAAATATTGGCTAAAAGGATTAACTTGACTTTGCCTACAGTAATTCATCAAAACCAATAAGGGGTCCACACCGCAGCGAGAAGCAAGCAACAATACCCTATAAAGCACTCCATTTGATTGAATATGCCAAACTTACCACAAAACCCCTAAAATAAAATAGCCACAGATACCGATAAGTCCGTTGACCAAAATTCCAGGCCTTTTCTTAAAAAGATATGGATTTAATGTTATAGTAAAAATAAGGCCCGTTATTTCCAATTGTATTTGCGGCCATGGAAATTCATAACAACTCTGCAGTAAAAGGTTTTCAGCTAGGTACATATCAATATAAATTAATAAATGAATGCTTTCATGGATGAACTTTAACATCCCAATATCTCACGCTTTTAACTCCACTGTAACTTAAATGAATATTGCTTTTGCCCTGGAAATGAGCTTCACCAAGCAGCAAATCAAACCTATCTTCTACTGATGAGAGCTATTAAGCTCAAAAAGCTGTCCAGAAGTGGTTTTATTTTTGCTGCACCTACCTCATAAGGGGATCGCTGTAGTTGTACACAGTACTGGAAGCAAAGAGCATGAGATATTGTATAGCTATAATGAAAAAAGATTCCAATAGAGCCTCTCGAAAGGTGAAGATAAAAAGTAAACACTTTATTCAGCAATTCTTTAAAACAGCAGGAATTGGATAATAAAATCCTAGGTCATTACAAACGTCTGACCGGTTTCGGTCTCTGGGACTGTAATCATAGACATAAGAAGATACATCTGAGTGAAAAATATAAAGGCTAAAAAACTAAATTGACCCAAGAATTAACCCTTAGTGTACATTTTTAAATTGACAGGGTGAATGGCAAGTTAAGTTATACAGATAGATATAATATTTTTAAGTATATACAAGAAAAACTTGAATTAGAACAAATATAAGAGGATGATAAACCAAACAAGGAAACTAACTAATTCAATCAGTATATATATATATATATATATATATATATATATATATATATATATATATATACATATACATAGAAGAAATATAAGGACAAGGAGCAAATAAAATGGAGAAAATCACTCACAGAACACCTTGGGTACATCAGATGGTACAGTAACTTACATATGGTCATATTAATACAACAAATTGATGATGTGATACATAGCATAAACAACACATTCACACATGATATGTCTATAAAAGCAGCAAGTATATATGACCCTGTACATAAAGCACAGGGACAATAAACAAACGCAACCTAAACTTTAAGCACAACTTCCTCCATATCTGCTCAGCTGATACACTAAGATACATATAAACATACTGGTTTTTTTTTTGTCTTAATAACTAACAAAATACATAACTGTTAAAAAATAGATAAGATGTTTAATAGATATAAGTGCTTGTTTCAATGTACTATGTGAACCAAGACATATCTGGGTCACCAAGCAAAACATAACTCCCATCAGATTAGTTGTAGAATTAGTTATACACAGGGGACATCCTAGATACTTGGAGTGGGGTGATAGAAACAAGTCTAGAATATATATATATATATATATATATATATATATATATATATATATACACATACACAAACTATTATCTTTGCCAGAAATTAATTATATCAAATGCAGAATTAAATCTGAACGGAATAAGGCACTTGTGTTTGTATATCCAATATATTTACTGCCTGCAGTGGACAGACATTTCTTCCATTTAATAGTACTGACAACCTTCCTATGTACCTCTAGAAAATGCCTGGAGAGGGCAGAACAAGGCGGTGGAAGATGGTCTAATGGATTATCAAACGGCTGATCACCTGTTGGTGAAGAATCCAGTCATTTTCATCTTCCACCACCTCCCCAAGGTGCATAAGAGTCTAAGTAATGTTAAGGGAAGGCCCATAGTGGCTGGTATTGGCTCTCTTACGGAACCTCTCTCTAAATGGGTAGATCTTTTTCTCCAACCACTGGTTCCCAGACTCCCTAGCTATATACAGGACACTACCCACGCACTGCACGTTATGGAGGACATTTGGTGGATGGAGGAGTACAGTTTGTTGACAGTTGATGTTGTATCACTGTACTCGTCCATCCACCATTGGCTACTGATTTGAAAAACTTTGTGGTTAAGTAGTTGAGATTTTTGTTGGAGCACAACTATTTTCTGTTTCAAGGGCACTACTACCTCCAGAGATGGGGTACCGCTATGGGGAAGAAGTTTGCCCCCTCCTACGCCAACCTGTTTATGGGTTGGTGGGAGAGGAGATACATCTATGGAGGTGGTGGGGTCCGTCCATCTGATCACATCATCAAATATGTGAAATTTATTGATGACCTGTTAATTGTGTGGTCGGCAGGTTCAGAAGAGGCAGGAGAATTTATTGGGCTCCTTAAAAGAAATAATGTGGGTATCAAATTCACCCATGAATGGCACAAAGACAGCATCAATTTTTTGGACATTACTTTGTGTTGTGTAGTGTCTAGTAATGCAGTGATCTCTGCTCTCTTCAGAAAGCCCATCTCTGGTAACATTTTATTACACGCCCATAGCAGTCATCCCAAGCATGTCTTTCAAGGCATAGCTAAAGGGCAATTCATGAGGGCCAAGCGTAACTGTACCATGGATGGTTCTTTCCAGGAGGAGAGCAGAGATCTCAGCAATAGACTCATGAGCAGGGGTACCCGAAAAGTGTTATCAAAGCTTTTTTTGAAGTGAAACAAATGGATAGACAATTTCTTCTGTCGAAAGAGCCCCAAAAAACTGGTTAGACATCTCCCTGACCAGATTAAACTAAAATCTGTAACTTCCTTCTCCAATCAGTATGAGCAGACCTGTAAAATTATCAATAGAAATTTGTCTATACTCATGGGTGACAATCAATTGAGAGATACTATTGATAAGGGTTGCATGTGTGTAGCAAAAAGGAATGTTTCCTTTGGCAACATGCTTTCTCCCAGCTTCCTAAAAGACAATAAGTCCCAGAGCTCCTGGTTTTATCATAATTGTACATACAAGTGTGGCAGGAGAACATGTACGTCATGTGATCATGTTCAGGTCTCAAAGAAATGTACCTCCAGTCACTCTGGAGAGGAATTCAGTACCAAAGGATGCATTAATTGCAAAAGTGAATATGTAATTTATTTGATAGAATGCACCCAATGTCACAAATCCTATGTGGGTAGAACTACCAGGCAAGTAGGTACCCGCATTAGGGAACACCTTTCTTATATCTCTTGAGAGAGGGTATGTTCTGCCCTCTCCAGTCATTTTCTAGAGGTACATAGGAAGGATGTCAGTGATTTCAAATGGAAAGCAATAGACAGATTAGGAGGTTGCCCAGAGGCGGAGATACATTTTCTGTCCTCTGCAGGCAGGAAATATATTGGATACACAAACTCAAGTGCCTTATTCCATTCTGATTTAATTCCAAATTTAATATAATTAATTTCTGGCAAAGATATATATATATATATATATATATATATATATATATATATATATATATATATATATATATAATTTCTAGACTTGTTTATATCACCCCCTCCAAGTATCTAGGATGTCCCCTGTGTATAACTAATTCTACAACTAATCTGATGGGAGTTATGTTTTGCTTGTTGACCCAGATATGCCTTGGTTCACATAGTACATTGAAACAAGCACTTATATCTATTAAACGTCTGTTATCTATTTTCTAACAGTTATGTATTTTGTTAGTCTATTAAGACAAAAAAAACCTGTATTTTATATGTATCTTAGTATATCAGTTGAGCAGATATGGAGGAAGTTGTGCTTAAAGTTTAGGTTGCGTTTGTTTATGGTCTCTGTGCTTTATGTACAGGGTCATATATACTTGCTGCTTTTATAGACATATCAGGTATGTATGTGTTTATGTTATGTATCACATCATCAATTTGTTGTAATAATATGTCTACGTGTAAGTTACTGTACCATCTGATGTACCCAAGGTGCTGTTATGTGACTGCTTATTTATTTGCTCCTTGTCCTTATATTTCTTCTATGTATATATATATATATTTATATATTTACTGATTGAATTAGTTAGTTTCATCGTTTGGTTCACCATCATCTTATCTTTATTCTAATTCAAGTGTTTCTTGTATATATGTAAAAATATTATATCTATCTGTATAACTTAACTTGACATTCACCCGGTCAATTTAAATAATGTATACTAAGGGTTAAATTGTTTGGTCAATTTAGTTTTAGCTTATGAGGCAGTTTTTTAGCCTTTATATTTTTCACTCAGATGTATCTTGTTATGTCTATGATTATGGTCCCAGAGACCGAAACTGGTCAGACATTTGTAATGACCTAGGATTTTATTATCCAATTCCTGCTTTTTTTAAGAATTGCAGAATAAAGAATTTACTTTTTATCTTCAACTTCCAAGAGGCTCTATTGGAATCTTTTTTTCATTATTACTCAATCGGTATTCAGGGATCCGCTCCGCTATTTTGAGCTCTTGATGACCTGCCTGCCTATAGCGTGCACCTATTGCTTCCAGCTGGTCATATCCCTAAGCTGATGATGTCAGGACATGGTAGTAACTCCATACAGATTGGTCCTTCAATGGAAGCAAAAAGCATAAGATATTGTACATCTATTTTGTATATCTTACCCATAATTATCTGGTGCATTGGTAACAATGTATACAAAGTAGTTCTGGGGAAAAGCAAGTGGGGATACTTGCCTAGATGTGCTAATTGCTTATGAAATAATTTTATGGCTCTTACTTTTAATTTCACACTTTTATCTCCACCATAACTTAAATGAATAGAGTTTAATTAACATCAAACAACGAATGTCTCATAGAGCAGCATATAAAATATTTTCTCTTCATAAATCACTAACACTTATTGGCCAACAACAAACCTATTACTCATTTGCAAAAACAAAAAGTTTTCAATAACTGTTCTAATGGCCCCTTTCTCCTAATTGGTATTACACAAAAATGTGCAAATGCAATGAATATTAAATACAAACCAGAAAAATCCACAAATAAATACATGATTAAAAAAACACTACAAAATACAGTATGTGATTAAAAAAGTGCAAACAATGCCAAATGCATTTCAAATTTCAAAGCACTGTCTGTTACTCAAAGAACAGATAACAGTTTCGTCAAGTTTAATTGCTAAACTTGACTTTGATTCAAGACAGATGGACCCATTTTGACAGCCCACTCTCAAAGCACGATAACTTATTTTCTCAAGCATTTTTTCAAACACAAGAAACATTACAGTTACCAGTTTCATGAGTTTTAAAAGATCTAGACTGTGTACAATTCCTGTTGATCTGTAGTAAATGTACACAATGTCAGACTAATTTATACCTTTCAGCCACAAACACAGCAATATCAGAAAAGTAACCCAAGCAATATCAGAAAAGTCCAAAACAGCAGCATTCCAAAGTATCAAAAAGACTTTATCTCAACAGAGCAACAGACAAAAAAAATCCACATTTCAGTCAGCAGACCTTCATCATGTGGTTTTGGTCTGCTGATACTTTGGAGTGCTGCTGTTTTGGACTTTTCTGA